>NW_027450313.1:10000-23728 GCF_964194025.1 Convolutriloba macropyga | reverse complement strand
CCAGGCATTAAAGCATTACGGCATGAAGTCAATTTCATTCCAATTTTCTGCTAAAATTTGAGTTTTTATACAAATGCTGTATTGCTTCTTTTGCATTGAAGCTTGGCGTCTTCATATTTTGTCTATTCGGAAAGAAAAAAACTTGACAGAAATAATTTTATAATGTCCTTCAAAATACTTAATTGTGACACGTGTTAAAGGTCTTTTTTTCCTCTTTCATTTTTTTCGTACTCACACATGGCCCACAGCATCAGAAGCTGGGAAACATTTTTTGAACATTTTTAGGCAGTAAACTGGGAAACATTTTTAGGCAGTAAGCAACAATGCTGTGCTGTTGGGAATTTTGTGTTCAATATAAGTTGTTTACCGGTTTGTTTGTGTTTGTGTGATAATTTATGCACCTATTGACTCTCCCAGGAAGACGCCACTTCCTCCATCCCATCAGAGCCCACCTAACCCCCCCCCCCCCCCCCCCCCCACGCACGCACGCACGCACGCACGCACGCACACACACACACACACACAACACACACACACACTCCCCTCTCCCCCCCCCCCCCCATTTTCAAGTGAAAGAGCCAAGGTCACCTATTATCAACTGTTCATTCTCTTTCCACTGTTTAGTTTCCATTTCTGCTAACCATGTTTAACGCCTACGTGAAAGTTTTAAGAAGCCGAATATCTGCAGTGCCAGAAGTAAAATACCAGCAGTTCGTATATACAGAGCCAAAATTAAACTTCAATGCAAATTTTTAGCATTCCGGAACTTGCACATTGCGTGTTTTAAGCAATGCCCCGTGACTCGGAGCATGCTAGGCGATTCTTGAAGAACAAAAAAGTTATCAGTGTGTCAAGTATCCTATATATCAAAGTTTGAACAGGATTTCTATTTGCAGGAAACGAGCGTCGCAAAAATAAAAGACAAATTTTGGTCTAATTATAATATTTTAGACCGAAACAGAGTGGCCAGATTCTAACCAGAAGATGTCAATCAATAATAATATCACAAAAAATAAACACTCTACCTAATAGAGATGGCTGCGGTCGAGCCAATGCAGCTCAGTTTACTGGGTTGCACAAGAATGCTATTAGAGATTTTTTGGGTCTTGAATGGCCCGATGAGGGTACGAATTGCGGGAAATAGTCTGGAACTTGAGCCTTAAGTACTTGACCTCCAATTGGAGGTTGCATGACCCTAGAGATAACGTCTTTACAGTCACTTTACCGCTTTAACAAACATGCATTGAATTTCATTAAAATTTCATTAAATTATAACGAAGAAAGTCAATCTAAGGTCTTTTCATGGATCCACAATTAGGCTTTTCATGAGTCTCCTTTTTATCAGTCAGAATTCGAGATTTTTTTCTGCTGCTGTACATACAAAAACAGAACCGGAGCAAGAGTAAATAGCTTTGCACCAAAGCAGTCCAACATAATAAATAGTTGGAAAACTGCCAAAAACCTTAAGAATTTTGTCAAATCTTGAGATATAATAATAATAATAAATTCATTTGCGACGTACAAAGAACATAGTCATCATTCATGTATACAGCAAGCACCAAATGGCTGAAAGCCTGTGAAGGGCCACTCGAGAGCTTCTTTTCCCATAAATTTTCCCTTGGTGCTACATTTTTTTAAAAGAGTAGTCGATTATAAATAATTGTTCCAATGCTAGCGAAGACATCATAGAACAGAGTAAAATGGATCAATTACCAAGAAACACTATTAAAAACTTCCGAGTCTAAAATGTAGTTGACCCTAACTTTATGAAGAAAAACATTCAAGTTTTGTTGCTTACAACCAAATGCTTTTTTATTATTTTTTCGTCAAAAATTGCCAGTACCTTATATAATTAGCGAACTCTTACTGATAATCGCTTTTTGTTTTGCTTAGTAAGTTTATGAATGTTAAGTAAACTTTTGGGAACTTTTTGTACCTTTTATTGACTTTTCAACTTCAATTTTGTCTAGGAACCTGTTGACTGATTCATGTGGATTGGCTCTGTGTAGGATTGAAACCAGTAACTTAAATACTTCATATACGTGTATTTCATAAATTGAGGCTATTATTGCTTTTTTCTTGTCGTGCGAACTTCGGCCAATTTTTGCCATTGAAAAACTATTCTGAGAAAAAAATTTTGTTGTTTTTGTAACTTCGATAAAATCGACTTGGTGGTGGTTTTATAAATTATTACACCATATTGATAACAAGGTTGAACAAAATGTTCAAAAATTTTAAGTAGGAGGTTTTTGTTTAGAAAAGAGCGCGTCTGATATAAAATAGTTTTGAAATTTGCGCATTGTATTTCATTAAATTTACATGAAGTCAAGTTGATAGTCAATGAGGACTTCAAGATAATTCACAACTGCTTTGGCATGAGTTTCAGCGTTATTACAGGTGAAAGAGTCAGAAGGTTCATCTGGTTTTCCAACCAACATGAACTATGTTGTAGCTTTGTTCAGTGTAATTTGTTGTTTTTGAATTTTAAATCCATTTTTAAATATTATTTAGCTCCTCTAGATGACTGTTTCAATATAATCGGCAAAAATATTTGTGTCGTCTGCAAACAAATTCATTTCACAATTTTTGACAATCGTGGTGTAGATCATTGATGTACAAAAAAAAAGAGAAGCGGTCATAGAACGGATCTCTCGGGTAAACCATGTGTAATGTCTCTCATACTTGATGAGTTGTCTTTGAACCGCACAAATTGCTTGCAGTTGGAGAGAAAAGATTGTAGCAACCGTTCTACTGTATCTCGGAGACCATATCTGTCACATTTAGCTAGGAGCAATTGATCATCGACTGTGTCGACGGCTTTTGATAAATCAAGCAAAGTGCACTGGAAATGTTTATGCTGTTGTTTTCGTTCAAGTAATGCTTCAACAATTTCAATTATTGCGTCCACTGTCGAACGCTTATGTAGAAAACCAACTGCCTCACTGACAATACCTTATGCTTTATAAGAAAATGAAAGATTCTTTTGTGCAAAAATTTTTGCACTTCCTTTTTTGGTCCTCCCTTATGAATGGGTATCACTCGGCCAATTTTACTTAAATTTAGGAAATATTCTTCCTCGATGCATATGTTGAAAATTTGACTTAGGTGTTCTAACAACTTTTTCCAAAGCTTGTTCTTCTTAGAGCACTGGTTTCTTACTGTATTAGTTATCCATCTATTCCCTTCACTTTAGGGTTTGATTATTTTTGAGGTTTTATTTCGTCGAGTACATTTTTCAACTATTCTTAGTGCATTTGCTATTATCTCCGATGGGGTTTAATTTTTGGGAACGGGTTTTGTAAATTCTTCTCAAATTTTGTTATTTACCAGGCGTTTTGTTTCCAATTTTTCTATTTCTGTCCTAATTAGAGAAATGAAACTGCTTTTTTTACTGTCTTATGTTGTGTTGATGGATCCTGATTCTATGATGAAACCATTCTATCAAATGATTACTTGTTGATGAATAATGAACATGTGTTTGAACGGTATTTTTTCAAAAAACTAGTTCAGTTGTTGATTGGCTTGATTGCGACACTCCCGCAAAAAATCTTTTGGGTTGTTCGCGAGCTCAAATACTAAAGCATGCAGACTTTGTATAAGATTTTGTTTTTGATCTGACTCACCCATAATTGCTGTGTTGAAATCACCACAATCTATCTGATTAGTTTTGATTTCTTCTCCAATTTTGAATAATTGATTCATAACAATGTCAACAAACTCAAAATGGTTCATTTTTGGTGCTTTATATATTACAGTAATCTGAAGTTTTTTCCATTTCGGGACATTCGTTTTAACAGTTCAAATCTGTAAATATTGGTGAGTAGTTTTTCTGATGGTAGTAATAAATATTTTTTCAGTCCTAAGAACTGCCACACATCCGCACCTTTCAGCTTTCGATGGAATTTTTCAATAGATTTTCACCTGTCCTGTCATGTAATGTTGAAGTTTGAGCACTCACGCAGCCATGTTTCTGTTAAAATTAAAAATCGAGGCCTATTATTTAAAATTTCAAGCTCAACATTGGGTTCATCAAAAGTGGCTGCCAAAGAGAGAAGGTTTTGCAAGTATAACAGTTTCTCCATTCCAACTTTTTTTTAACCTAACTGCTTTTTTTTAAAGGATTTTCCTTTCTGGCAAACTAATTTTTCCATATCAACATTGATGACAAAAAAAATATTGTTTTTAATGAGGATTCCTAAAACAGCGCCAAAATTTGAAGCTCTAAGTCAACGTCTAATACGCAAACCTTCAAGTTAAATCATTTTCTTTGCAGGAATAAATTGAAAGCGGAAGCAAATTGACAGCGGAATCAAAGATAAAGGGTTATTGCAGCTTGAGTATATTAACACATTATTTGATTCAATTACACCAGCTATCTTAATTGTTTTGGTCCTAGTCCCATGAGCCATGACAAAAGATCGGCATTATTCAGTTTCTTTCCCTTCCAAAATTATGAACTACCTTTTTTAAAAAAACAATGGAAGTTTAAGAAAACTAGTTCAGTTGTTGGTTGACTTGATTGTGACACTCTCCTAAAATTTTAGGGTTGTTCGCAAGCTCAAATCCTAAGTCATGTAGACTTTGTATAAGATTTTTTTTTGCGATCTGACTCAACTTCAATGGCTATTTTGAAACACCACAGTCAATGGCATTAGTTTTGGTTTGTTCTCAAATGTCGAATAATTGTTTCATAGGAATGTCAACAAACTCTAAAGCGTTCATTTTTGGTGCCTTAATATTACAGCAATCAGATGTTTTTTCAACTTCGGGACATTTGTTTTAACAGTTAAGACCTGTAATTTTTCGTGACTAGTTGTTTTGATGATAGTAATACAATTTTGTTCAGTACTAAAGACTGCATCGCCTCTGCCCCTTTGATTGAGCTCTTTGATTGCATATTTCAATAGTTTTCCTTCTGACTTGGCACATAATGTTGAGGTGTGAGTACTCACTCAGCCATGTTTCTGTTATAATTGAAAATTGAGGCCTAATATTTAAAATTTCAAGCTCAACTTTGCATTTTTCAACAGATTTCCACCTGTCTTGGCAGAAAATGTTGAGGTTTGAGTACTCACGTAGCCATGTTTCTGTTGCAATTAAAAATTGAGGCTTTATATTAAAAATTTCACGCTCAACACTGGGTTCATCAATGAGCGAATGTTTTGCAAGTATAACAGTTTCTCTATTTCACGTTTATTAGACCTAACTGCTTTATTTTTAAAGATGATCTTTTTTGGCAAACTAATTTTTCCTTGTCAACATTGATGATGAAAACAAAATATTGTTTTTAATGAGGATTCCTAAAATGGCGTCAAGTTAAATCATTTTCTTCGCAGAAAAAATAGAAAGCGGATGCATATTGACAGCAAAGATAAAGGGTTACCGCAGCTTGAGTATATTAACACATTGATTGATTCAATCACACCAGCTAGTTTAATTGTATTGGTTCTAGTCCCATTAGCCATGACAAAATTTTGGCGTTATTCAGTTTGTTTTCCCTTCCAAAATTATGAACTATTTTTTTAAGAAATAATGGAAGTTTTTGAAGTGTTTCTGTTTCTTCTGAATCGCAAAAGTTGAAGGAGCATACGTTATATGCCTTACTGCCTGGAAAATTTTAATGGCAAAAAGGCAGATTTATGAAAAGACTAATGATGGACCCATGAAAAGACTTTAACTCGACTTAGTTTGCAAACATGGTGTCGAGCTTAAGTCCAGCCCAAACTTTGGGTCGAGCCAAAGTCTTTTGTAAAATTTTGGGGTCAAGCTAAAGTCTTTTGCGAAAAAAATGAGACGAGCTAAAAACCAGCATGTTTCAAAATCCAGATAAATACTTTTCATGGCTCAATTGCGTCGAGCATGGTCTTTTCATAGTACATTTGGATAGAGCATTGTCTTTTCATAGGTCTGTACCTAGACCTGGGATTTGGATTAAATTTTGATGTTAAAATTTGATTGCGAAATTGGATCAACACCTAGGTTTGAAAAGACTCAAAAATTCTAGCGGCTGTAGGCTTTTATTTGGCTAAAATTTAACAATTGAGCCTCCTAATTTAATTCGAGGAAAGAGTCTTTTCATGGTTCCAGATATCGCGTTTCAATAGTCGAGCTAAGAACACTTCATTGATCTAGCATGATCTTTTCTTGGGTCGAGCGAAAGTCTTTTCATAAGTCTGAGTTACTACAAACCCTTATTATGTTTTTGCTATAATTTCAAAGTATCTGGAAAACTACTTTCATTAGTTTCTCTTATTAATTATTAATAATTAAATGTCTTGTTTGTAAGGTTTGCGTTTTTGAAATCCAAATTGACTGAAATTTATTAACTCATAAATTGTAGCAAACAACTGGTTGGAGTTAGTGATGTGGATTAAACGTCCATTCTCAATCTGATCTCTAATTGCTATCAGTATAAAAACTTGTTGGCTCAAAAATTAGATTTCTTTCTTTAAAAAAACATCATATTGATATTGACAGTTGATTGCAATTTGACAAAAAGTTCTAGTGCTTTTTCTATTTTTCAAAACAAATGTCGTATTGCAAGTTCAGTATTTTTTGTGATTGCAATTATCGTGGATAAGCTATGAGCTATATCACAGTAATAATCGCTTAAAGAGTTTTCATTGTAGAAATTTTTCCACCAAAAATTTTTTCACAAAAAACGATTAGCGCTCCGCAAAATTGTCCACTTCTATGAGAACCGTGTTTAAAATTTCTAGATTCTAATCTAGATTGTAAATCTGAAATTTTTTCTGTCTACAACAGAATACGTCGGAATTTGGAAAAGTTGATTTTAAACCTTGTTATTGTGTTCAAATGTCTAAATTAAAAAATAAATTGTTTCTGAATTGCGTGCCTCAAAGAGATTGTGTTGTTTTTCAAATTTGTGTTAATGACAATTCGCATATTTTGTTCCTACTATTTGCTATTAACATCATAGCTTTCAAAATGAAAAATAGTGACAAAAAACAAAAAGCCTAAATATTAGCAGTGTTGGTCAAAAAATTTAAAAACAGCTATTTGCCACGTATTTTATATCATGTTTCTTGCAGCAAACAATACATTTCCAGTGGCCCTTCATGCAAAATTGAGTTCCATTGCATAAGGGTTTTTCAGCTGAATAAAAATGTTTTGAAATCAGCAAAAAAAGCAACTGAGACAAATTATACCTGCGTTTCGTCAAGTTTTTGTCGGACAAAATTGTCTTGATAAATTGACAGCGAACGAAATATAATTGCATACCAGTTTCTACAACCAATTTTGTAGACCAATTGGTACTGTGCGACAATTTTTATTACAATTACCATGATTCAATTAACCATACATTTATTGGCTAAGCGCCTTATTCAGAGCAGTTTTATTTGTGCATTAGTGTTTTCTATTTGAATATTAACTCTCTGGTACAATCAAGGAAGGAAAAAATGTTAAATTAAAACTGTGCGTTTTATATGGTGTTGAAAATTTTTCTGTGTACAACGGAACGTGTCCTAGTTTCGAAACGTTTTGTTTAATTCTTGCCGTTTTTAGGTTTGTTGTCACAAGTTTATGTGTTCAACTTTTTTACTGCTTTCACTTATGAATTGCTTGCCTGAAAAAAAGTTGTTCTTCAAAATTAGGTTACTAAAAACCTAATTATTATTTCCTATAATTAGTCATTAAAATGACTAGATTTCAATCTGAAAAAATTGATATAAAATTTAAAAAAGGATGCCTAAATATTGGCCTAACGTCGAAAAACTGCTTTTCGCCATATATGCCATGTTCTAGCTACAAACAGTAAATTAACATTGCTTCTTCAGGTAAATTGAAAACCAGTGCTTGAGCTATATTGCAGCTAATCAAAATTTTTTAAAAAACAAATAATAAACAATTAAGACAACTTAAAATGCATTTGGTCAGGTTTATATCTGGATTAAAAGTCTTCGGAATTCTAAATTGAGCGCAATATAGTGTGTGAGACCATTTCCTGTTTTCGTTGTATCAATTTCTATTGAGGGGCCACATTCATTACAAATTTACAGAAATCAACAAGGCACACGTCAAATATGGCTAATGGCCTCATTGAGATCATTTTCAAATTAGCATTAGTATTTTATTGGAGAATAATTACGCTCTTGCACAATCAAGAAAGTGAAAAGTTGCTATTTTAATAACAGTACATTTCATATGCTTTTGATAACAAAGAGTAAGTTTTTGACTGAACGAAAGTTATTGTTGTTGATAAAACTTTGATGATAAAACAGTTTTTTATCAAATGATATTACAACTGAAAAAAGCAAATCTTTAAAAAAAACCTGCCAATTGTCATTAAAGTTTTGAACTCTTTAGGCTTTTTTATTATTTCGTATTATTACTTATTATTAAACTTCAAAATTGATAATCAAAAAATGATAATTTACTTTCTATGTGATAGCGGTATCATCTGATAGTTAACCAACTGGTTGAAAGATTCACAGTGGTTTCCTAGAAGACTAACAGATTCGTTTTACAGAGAAATGTTTTGCAACAATTAGTAAGTATTTTTTTCAATTTCTCAAAAACTCGTTTCCTTAATTCCGTGTCTTAAATACTAAGAACTGAAATGCTTGTCTGTGGTGTTTGCCATTTTAAATACAGAATGACTGACATCAATTAACCTATATATTGTTGCAAACAAATTGTTACAGTTAGTGTTGCAGATAATTCAACTATTCTTTAAAATAAAAATCTAGTTGCAATCATCAGACAACTTTGTTGGCTCAAAATTAGTTAGATGATTTGTTCATCTATCTTTAAAATCCAACACATCGACAGTTGATTGCGTTTGGAGACAATACTTCAAATATTTTTTTCAAATTTTTCAAAGATGTCTAGTGCTGTTTTTTTGTTGGCGTAATCATTGCTTAAAGATTTTTCGTTTTAGACACATTTTATTGTGTTAAGAACCTCTACTTGGTTTGCACAAAAAATATTTTATCGCTCCGAGGACATTGTCCATTTTTAAAAGAAAATTGTTGATTTGCTTTGAGCCTTTGAACAAATGAAGTTCAAAGTTGCTAAATAATTCCTGTCTTTCAAACTTTCAAATTCTATAAATTGTCTTGTCTACTACAGAACATATCTGAATTTCAAAAAGTTATGTTTACAGTTTATATTTTTATGGTCATACATGATTGTGTTCAACTTTCTAATTACCTTCATTTTTGAACTTTTGCCCCAAAAAGATTGCTTTTTTCCCAAATTTGGGTTGTTAATATTTTTAATATTTGGTACCTACTATTTGTTTTTTATCGTCACTACTTTTCATTCTGAAAAAAATAGTGATATAAAATAAAAAAGTAGTGCTAAGATAATTTGGCATTTTTTCAAAAATTCTAAAATAATCTATTTGCCACTTATTGAATGTCATGTTTCCTGCTACAAGCAGTAGATTAGCATTGTCCTTTCATTTAAAATTGAATTCCATTGCATAATTGCAAGTGCTAAACTGCGTTAAAATCAGGTTCGAAAAAAACATTTGAGGGGCTTTATTGGTGCCATTGGATGTCTTAACTGAAATATTAAGCGCTTTATCACATTGATTTTCTTGAATCACGACTTCAAAATCTTCAATTTTGGACACGATTTTCTTGTTCAATTTTTAACGGTGTAAAATTTTTTGTTTCGAACTAAGATGGTCTTAGAAGTCGTCAATTCATAGAGTTAATTAGGTCTGCAATCTTTGTTTCATTTACTGACAGTTCTTTAGTCTGAATATTGAAAGTTCTTTTCTGATTAGAAAAGAGTAATCGAAGCAAAGCCCAGTCATGACAAGGCAAACTTTTATCATTAGCAATCCATTTAAAAGAAACTTAAATTTAATTTGGCAAAATTTTTATCAATTAGGTAAGATCTAATATGAAAGTCAATTAGGTAAGATCTAATTATGAAAGTCAATAGAATCCATCATTCTTTACGTGCCATCAGTTGGGTACAGGCTAATCAGCAATTTTTTTAGTTAATCCTCAATTAGTAACGCGAAGTACCTAAGGCGATTTGCTATCAATTCGTTTTTTCGTTTGCTACTAGTTTACACATTGTTAGCAACCATCACTGGAAGCTTTACCAGAATCCAGTAAATTTGATCGAACAAATGGAATTTTTCCCTTGTATGAATTTTCAATTGAGGCAAAAGCTTTCATTTCTTCGTGTAAATAGATTTTGAATTGTTTTTATCCCTATGTTTTCTCTTATCTCCTTGTTAAAAATCTCTCTGTTAATAGTCAATCGTTTGCTCTGCAGTGTCTGAAAAAGTTTTGATTTTTAAAAGTTTTTTAATGTTTTGAAATTTAAACATTTTGGATTTTTTTCAAAAAAAGAAATAGGGTTTCATTGACTAAACGATCCACCTAATAATAGCACTATCATGTAAAACCTGAAGCAAATTTGTGCAATAAAATTTTAAAGTTGAAAGATTTTTACGTAAAAATTTTACGTAAAAAATGCATTTTTAGTAAAAAAAAGAGATTTACTAAAATCACGTTGATGAGAGGGATCTGCGATCACACGTCACCAGGTCACGTTATTTTTTTAAGTTATTCAATATTTAGCTCCCTAGTTGCTGCTCAGATTTTTGCTTAATATACCTCAGATTTCGGTGCACAGTTTCTAGCACCTTCATAAAATTTCAATTACCATCGAAGCATGGAAGGGTGTTTTTCTAAAGGGCTCCAATTAAACTAATATGGTTTTCAAAAAATAAATGTTTTTGCGATAAAAGTACTTGATACTAATCTCAATTCCCATAGTGTGAGATGTTCTGCGCTCATTTCAAAAGGGATAGTGGTGAAAGGACCACAGAATGACTACTAATTTGGTCAAAAATGTACAATTTTTGTTCTTTTTTCTGCAAACAGCGATCACTTCGAGCCAGTTTTTGACCATTATTGAAACGATTTGAGAAATCGGATCTTTTCCGTTTGTGCCCCCCCCAGCTTAGTGGGTGCATAATATTTGCAACCCCCAGACGCACGTGCAATATTTTTACATAATGATTTACTATGTAATGACACGTGCTCTGTCACTGGGGGGAGCATAGAGAACTGGGGGGTCACAAACGGAAAAGATCTGAGAAATTTTTTCATGATGGTATAAATGAACGCACCTCTGTCGAGGTTTGGTCAAAAAATAATGTAAGATTAGCTGTGAATAGCGTTGAAAACAAAATTTTTTTCACCGCAAAGCGCACGCAAATTTTAGCGTTGAATTCGTTAATTTTTTGTAAGATTCGCGATCTCTAGCGGTGAAATTTTTTGTTTCCTGCATTCACCGAATTTATTACAAAAAATCTTACCTTTTTTACTCAAATTCAACGCAATTCTTACATCTTTTAGAGACTTTTAGCGGTGACACCTCGACCCGGGCTACTTGCAATTCTGTTAATTTGCAACTGTTCAAGATTTAGCAGTAGGAACAAAATTCTGTAAGTTTATGAGGGTGAGGGGCGGATCAAAAAATTAAGCAGGCTGATAGTAAAGTATTTGACTGTAATTGGAATATCAAAATCAGAACTTGCTTAGCGTTTGCGGCAACGTTAGAGTTCTTTTCTTAATATGCTCCATATATTCTGTATCTATAGCCCTCGATAACATAAAGACAACTGACGTTCAACGGCATTTTAACAGGTGATAGAGCGTTGTATGTAAATGGAAGGTAACTTAGATTGACTGGATATAATAAGGATATATTTTTTGGTGTGTGTGATTTGTGCATAAGTGTGTATTTCGGACGTTTCTGTCCGTTTTCATGAGAAAGTGTGTATGTGTGAGAATGCGAGAGGGTGTGGTGTTATGTTTATTGGATAGTGGGTATTAAGAAAAAGTCTCTCTGTTATTAGTCAATCGTTTGCTATGTAGTGTCTGAAAAAGTTTTGATTTTTAAAAGTTTTCTAACTTTTTTGAAATTTAAACATTTTGGATTTTTTTTAAAAAGAATTAGGGTTTCATTGACTAAACGATCCACCTAATAATAGCACTATCATGCAAAACCTGAAGCAAATTTGTGCAATAACATTTTAAAGTTGAAAGATTTTTACGTAAAAATTTTACGTAAAAAAAAGTATTTTACGTTAAAAAAGATATTTACTAAAATCATGTTGATGAGAGGGATCTGCGATCACACGTCGCCAGGTCACGTTGTTTTTTTTAAGTTATTCAATATTTAGCTAGCTTCCTAGTTGCTGCTCAAATTTTTGCTTAATATACCTCAGATTTCGGTGCACAGTTTCTAGCACCTTCATAAAATTTCAATTATCAACGAAGCATGGAAGTGTGTTTTTCTAAAGGGCTCCAATTAAAATAATATGGTTTTCGAAAAATAATTGTTTTTGCGATAAAAGAACTTGATCCTAATCTCAATTCCCATAGTGTGAGATGTTCTGCGCTGATTTCAAAAGGGATAGTGGTGAAAGGACCACAAAATGACTACTAATTTGGTCAAAAATGTACAATTTTTGTTCTTTTTTCTGCAAACGGCGATCACTTCGAGCCAGTTTTTGACCATTATTGAAACGAATTGAGAAATTGGACCTTTTCCGTTTGTGCCCCCCCCCCCCCAGCTTAGTGGGTGCATATTATTTGCAACCCCCAGACGCACGCGCAATATTTTTACATAATGATTTACTCCGTAATGACACGTGCTCTGTCACTGGGGGAGCATAACGTACTGGGGGGGGGGCACAAACGGAAAAGATCTGAGAAATCTTTCCATAATGGTATAAATGAACGCACCTCGGTCGAGGTTTGGTCAAAAAATAATGTAAGATTAGCTGTGAATAGCGTTGAAAACAAAATTTTTTCACCGCAAAGCGCCCGCATATTTTAGCGTTGAATGCGGTAACTTTATGTAAGATTCGCGATTTCTAGCGGTGAAATTTTTTGTTGCCCGCATTCACCGAATTTCTTACAAAAAATCTTACACTTTTTACTCAAATTCACCGCAATTCTTACATCTTTTAGAGACTTTTAGCGGTGACACCTCGACCCGGGCTACTTGCAATTCTGTTAATTTGCAACTGTTCGAGATTTAGCAGCAGGAACAAAATTTTGTAAGTTTATGAGGGTGAGGGGCGGATCAAAAGATTAAGCAGGCTGATAGTAAAGTATTTGACTGTAAATGGAATATCAAAATCAGAACTTGCTTAGCGTTTGCGGCAACGTTAGAGTTCTTTTCTTAATATGCTCCATATATTCTGTATCTATAGCCCACGCTAACACAGTAACAGCTGACGTTCAACGGCATTTTAACAGGTGATAGAGCGTTGTGTGTATGAAAGGTAACTTAGATTGACTGGATATAGTAAGGATATATTTTTGGGTGGGTGTGGTGTGTGTGTGTGAGAGAGAGTGCGTGTGTGTGATGTGTGCATAAGTGTGTATTTCGGACGTTTCTGTCCATTTTCATGAGAAAGTGTGTATGTGTGAGAATGGGAGAGAGTGTTATGTAGTGTTATGTTTATTGGATAGTGGGTATTAAGAAGGGAAGTAAGT
Source organism: Convolutriloba macropyga (assembly GCF_964194025.1). Taxonomy (NCBI): domain Eukaryota; kingdom Metazoa; phylum Xenacoelomorpha; order Acoela; family Convolutidae; genus Convolutriloba; species Convolutriloba macropyga. Next base: position 10,223 of record NW_027450313.1, on the reverse strand, counting down.
CTGTCTAATACCCTGTCACTTTTAATATCGTCACAATGAATGACCACCTGACCAAATGACACTCTACCCAAATCCACCCCAACAATCACACTGTACCCCCCCCCCTCTCCCCCCCACCATCCCTGTGGATCCAGATCAATATTAACTTCCCTCTACAGCTCCACATACACACACACACACGCACATGCTCACATTCACACATACACCACACATACACACACAC
>NW_027450313.1:0-7500 GCF_964194025.1 Convolutriloba macropyga | reverse complement strand
AAACTGTTCCCATGTTCAAAACATAAAATTAGAGAAAAACAAGAAGTCACTTGCAGTTATTTGAACCTTTTCTGGCTCCTTTTCCATGACAGTACCTCTGCATGAAAACTTTGTGCAAAAGGACCTCGAAAATTTCTTTTTTCTGGTCATTCCACTTGAGCAAGTCTGAACAAATTTTACGAAATGAGATTTCACAACTATGGAGACTACCTACCAAGTGCCACCGGTTCTAGGTTTTGCAGTGAAAATTCTTACAAGATTTACATATGCCGCCAGGATTTGAATCTGCTCTCTCATCCTCCATATCAGCGGTGAATTGCCGCACGATTTGCGTATTTTTGGCCGTCAAAATTTTAAGATAACCAATTTAACTGCAATCAGTACTTCACTGAAGATTCAGCCCTAAAATTTGCATTGATTTCTCAGCAGTGATTTGCCCTTGGAGTTGGTGTCTTGGTGGTGAAATTTTTATTCATTGATTTTTAACTGCAGTCATCACTTCCCTGCATGTACCTCAATTTGTAAATTTGACTTCTCAACCCCGCCAAACATTTTAGAAGTTTCTGCTAATATCAATTTAGCTGGAGTATTGCAGTTAATTGAGAAGATAAAGATTTGTAGATGAAGTTACAAGTTTTCAATTTTTGTATATAAAATGGTTGGGTTTGGAGCTAAGAAAATTTAAGATAGCAAAATGGCAAATCTTTGTTTTTTCATTTTTTAATCTTCAAAAATGTAAATTTAAAGTTATAACCACAACAAAAACGTAAAAACGTTTGGTTAAATATTTACATTTTCAAATTCGCCTCGTAAATATATGAATAGTTTGGTCTTTATACTTCAGTAGAACAAATTTCTAAAGCCTCTTACTTGTCTATCTATTGGAACACGTTTATGCAGTTTGACCATTTCGCTGCTTAGTTTTTCCTTAAATATATTTTTAGTTTTCTCTTTTTGGATTTCAATTGGCAATTTATTCCACTTCCTAGAAAAATTTCTAACCAGTGACCCGTCACTCCATTTGGAATGGCACTTATTCTTTGGAAAGTACTGGAGAGTTCTGGAGTTTTTGGTCAATTCGTACTTTTCAAAAATCCTGAATGAGGAGTTTTTGGTTTCTCAACTGCTCTCTTCATTTTATGAGAGGAGGTCAAAAAATTTAAGAAGACAAAGGTTTTTAATGAAAAGCTCTGCTGGTAAAATTTTGTCTTTCAATAATAGATCTCTTGCACTGTCAAACTTTTTGCGCAGGTGGCAAACCTTTATTCCCCAATTTATTTGTCTATTAACTCTCTGAAGTGACATAACCGACAACGATTGAAAAAAAATGGCACTGAAATTGAGATGGGACAAAAGAAGTGATTTAAAAAGCCCGATTCTTGCTTTTAATGGTAGAAAATGTCTTACTAAGTAAATTGACCTAATAGCATTTGCCATTTTTAGCTGAATTGTTTTGTTTAGCTGAATATCAAAATTTAGATTGTTATCCCTAAATAACGATCATTATACCTAAATAACGACAACTTGTTTTTGGCTCTATGAAATTGCCAATATAATGAAATTGTTCAATTTTTCATTCACCATTTTTTGAAGAAACCACAATTTCAGTTTTATCTCGGTTTAAATTTAGCATATTTTGCCTCATATAATTGTCAGTATTTTCAAAAACACTGTTATTTTCGCATAAAAGATTTTCATCGGATTTTGAATGACAAATAATGCATGTGTCATCTGCAAACTGGAAAACGTCCCCTCTTTTTTTCATTTTTTCTGGGAAATCGTTGATATACATTATAAAAATTAAAGGTCCTAGAACTGTTCCTTGAAGTACTCCGTGATTGATTGTCACTCAGTTCGGATATTCAATTCCGTTCTTTACGCATTGTTTTCTGTAAGATAAAAACGCTTCTAGTTTTGCAATTGATTCCGTACTAAATCCATATTTTGCAATTTTTTCGAGAAAAAATTTGTGAGATATTGAGTTAAAAGCTTTGGCCAAATCCAAGAATATACTAACAACAGTTTCGTTTTCTTCTAACAAACTGTTCACTGATTCTGTCAACGATATTACTGTATCATTCGAAGATTTTCTTTTCAGAAACCCAAACTGATTTTTATTGATTATTTCATACTTTTCAACATGTTCTAGCATTTGTTGGAGCAAATTTTTTTTCAAAAATTTTTGCAAGAGTCGATGTAACTGAAATTGGTCGGCAGTTTTCTGCTTCCAGTGGATCACCTTTTTTGTAAATTGGAGTCACATATGCTTTTTTAAGTGCATCGGGAAAAACATTTTTTGATATGCATTCGTTTATTGCAAACTGTAGATGTGTTCCAATAGACAATTTGCTACACTTGAAGGACCATCTAGTAAGTAATCCAGGACCCGCTGCTTTATTTTGAGGTAATTGATCAATTACAGTAAACAGTTCTCTTCTCGTTGTATGTCTGAAGGAAAGCTCAGTTTTGTCAAAATCATAGTCCGGTAGCACAACATTTTCTTTCTCGCCTTTGTATAAACCTAATTTAGAAAAACAAATATTAATTGTATTAGCGATTTCTTTTTTGTCTTTTAAAATATCTTGTTTGAACCCAATTCTAGAAATTTCGCTGTTTTTGTCTCGTGTTTTATCTTTGTTTTAATGAATATCCACTGTTGTTTTAAATCGGGAAGACTTTTGAACAATTTCTTTGAATAATTGTGACTCGCTCTTCTAAGTAGTCTGTTTGTATGGTTTCTTATTCTTTTGTATGAGTTATATGCGTCAACGTCTCTTTTTTCCTTCCAAATATTGAAAAGCCTGAGCTTTTCGTTGAAAGTTTCTACAAGCAGTAATGCCCAATCATTGAAAATTTCAAGGGGATTACAATAGGATAGCCCTCTAAAAATTTATTAAATCAAAATCAACCAACATATTGTTCTGAAAAGAACTTTAAAAATAGCGGTCAATCAGTTAACTCAGCACTTATCTCATCTATTTCTCAGCTGTTTTGCGAAGCAGGTTCTAATTTCTATCTCGAATTTTATATCCATCGCTTTGCCATCTTCTTCATAATAAAATTTAGTGATCTTATCAAATTAAAACTTCACGAAAACGTTTTAATTTCCCATTCAACTTTGAATCGTTATCTGGCAACTGCTTGTAGAAACTTTCCGCGTTGTCCTATCCTTCAAAAATCTGTCTCAAATGCTGCATTGACTTGCACGAAAACCAAATTAATTGCGGTTTGGCGTACACGCGTACTGTACGTATTTGTATTTCTTAAGATTCGCGGTGCGAATTGATCAGTTTTGGATGAAGGGTTGAATCGCGGGACGAATCATGCTTATTAGATTTGCGAATAATCAATTGAGTTCCAACAGTGCTGATTCGCGGAGCGACTCAGGCTTATTATTATTATTATTTGTGTCTCAATTGCTAATCGCGGGGCGATTAGTCTATTGTATTAGTGTATTGCATTAGTTTTTCGATAGTGTATTGTGTAACGATTCAAAACATATTTCAGAAGAATGAATTACAACTCCTAAGACCGAAAGATTAAATTGTACTGAATAGCTTAGCGGAAGAGAAGAATAGAATGAACAAAGTCTAAATGTTTTTAGCGCTGCATGAACAAAAACATAAACAATCTAAAGATGCAGAGTACAGGAAATGAACATGTTTCTAGGATTAACATCTCAGACATAGAAAAATGAAGAATGGAGGCAAATTTAACTATAACCATAAACAGAAAAACAAAAATAAATGGTAGATTAGCGACGGTATGAATGGTATATTGTTACCTGTGTACCACATATCCCTCCTCGCAAACAAAAATTAGAATTTGCTTACTTTCCGCGTAGAAGCTTGGGCGGTGTTAGAAAATTAACTAACAATATGTACCAGTTATCGACTATTACCAATATCGACTATTAATTTATATGACTGCTTGTGAGCCCTAGATTTAAAGTTTAAGAATATACAGACAGTCTGAATTAGATAGCGTTTCCGCTTCAAGAGCCATGAGTGTTCCAGCGCTCAAAATGGGTGACTTGTAAATTTGCCCTGCGGGTCGATCTGCGTTGTGATTGCGCCGGTCTCAATTTGACTGTCTAGGAGAGGCTTCGCATTGGCATTGATTGAATTCCATCTATCACTGTAGATCGCGGGGCAACTGATTGGAAAAAGGAAGTGCTGTTGTGTGCGACTGGTGTCGACAGTCTGTTTTCCAGGATCTTTTTGGGCACTGCTCCTTGAGGGGGGAGGAGGAAAGTTTAGATAATTCAGAAACTTGTTCTACTCCTGATCGTTTGCTGCGTCTTCGGTCAACCGGGACAATTCAAATTGCGTTTTCCTGCTGCTGCTGATTGTAGAAGGATTCTCTTGAATTTTTTGGTTGTTTGTCGGTGTAGGTGGTGGAGGTGGGAGCAGTTTGACTGGCATACATACTCGGAAGTCACGTGATACACTAGACTTTACTGACGAAACGAAGCTTGTATCGTCAGTTTGATTTCTGCTACTGACTTTTTTGATTACCTCCAATATGCCTCTGCAGTCTGAAGCGTGTCTGGCTATCTCATCATCAGTCACCCGGCCTGTGGTTGTCTTCTGATGGCTTTCAGAGTATGGTTGAAATGAAGTGTCTTTTTCTTCTATAGTGGCGAATTCAGCCATGTCGGATTTTTGGACTGTGACCTTCATTTTCCCGGCTCCTTGATTACCTATATAAATTCGTCCTCTTTGACGACCGTTGACCTATGGGCGAGTATTTCATACAGTCCTTGAAGGCTCTTTTTAGAGTGTATTTGGGCCGGATTTGTTTTCACCCTAAAGAGTTGCATTGATTCTCCTGTCCTCGGTGCTTGCGTGCATTGCCCGTCAACCTTTAAAATCCTGATTTACTCTGCGGATCGCTCATTTGTCTGGTATGGGCATTCTTAATTGCATTTGAGTTGTTTTATTCAATTTTTGTGTCGCTCCTGTCCGGATTGTGCCATTTGTCCAAAAGACTGACTTGGGTTCAATTTACCGTGTCTTGACCTAAATATTTATCAATGATATTCTTATAAGAGAGTTTCGTCATACTCGTTTCTGTACTTATATTGATTACTGGTTTGTTTCGGCGTGTTCCAAATTGCGCTTCAGATGGTGATAAGTTTAGAGTTTTCTGTTAGTAAATGCAGAGTGGAAATTTTACTGAATTTTTTGAGCTTTTCACGCTAAATTGGGATTAAGCGGCTTCTCTAAGGCAAGCGAGCCTAATTTTATTGTTTGTATTAGCCGCTCTACTGTAGAATTTGGTTTTGTGCTATCAATGTCTTCGGCTTGAATGCAATTTTCTTTTTGTGGGGTGATTTGAGTGGTAATGGAAACTGATTTTGCCTCGTAAAACTTGTGTCTGTTTGTTTTTGGCGATGCGCTGGGCGAAAACCACGGGGTGCTGTCGATTGAAAGTGGAGACATGCCATTTATTATCAACAGATATTTCACTCCCATTTCCATATTGATTGCCGTTTGTAGAGCTTGGTTTGGGTCCGGTGTTTTGCGGAGCAAATGACACTGTATTTCGGTATCTGCCATTTTTTGATTAAAATATTTTTAACTATTTTCCCCTCACAGTCTTTGAAAATACAATTCTCCGCCAATTCTTTGAGTGTGCTGTAAAACTGTTCTACTTTCGCTCCTTTTGTCTGTTTTCGTGGGAAAAGTAAGTACCTATCAAAGGTAATATTGCGAGGCCTCATAATCGCAGCCTCCATAATGGTTAAAAGTCCTACAGTCGTTAATCATTTTTTTACAGCGTGTGTTTGCCTACCCTCTACGCCCATGCTCAAATAATGCAATGAGAATCATTGTTGAACGCAGAGATCCATGAGGCGATCGCAACAGCGTATCCCAGCATCAACTATTTTCTCACATTTCAACTCGCCCGAAAATTTTAGTTGTTCATTTCTCTTTCTTTTTCGTTCAGTGGCTTCGGTAGTGTTGTCAATTGGATGTTCGTATCGGGGTTTTCTTGGGAGATTCACCGTGATTGGTTTTGGATTGAGCAATACGTCACAATTGATTCCCCTTCTGGCCAAAATTTCAAGTTCCCTTGCGTCCTCCACTTTTCCCATGGTAGTGGTTATGATGAGGGTTTCTCCACAAAGATATCATTTGCCAGTGGGATTTTTCTGCTGACTGCGACAAGTTGTACATGCTTACTCTACGTATATGAATTTCTTATAATTCTTTTAACAGTTGTGGTTTAAGGGCTGAATCGCGGGTCGATTTGGGTTTATTAGGTTCGCGAATACTCAATTAAGTCGCAACAAAGCTGATTCTTAGAGCGAAACATGCCTATATATCTTTTTGTGTGAATTGCTAATCGCGGGGCGATTAGGCTACTGTATTAGAGCATTATATTCAAAACATATTTCAGATTTACAACTGGTAAGAACAAGAGGTTAAATTGTACTGAATAGCTTAGCAGCAGACAAGAACAGAATGAACAAAAGTTAAATGTTTATAACAATGCATGAACAAAATTATAAGCAGGTTTGAAAAATCTTAAGATGGAAAATACAGGAAAGAATCATGTTTCTAGGATTGGCTTTGCAGACAAACAAATCAACGATGAGGCAAAACTAACAATAACAATAAATGAGAATACATAAATAAATAATTGATTACCAACGGAATGAATAGTACAGCGGTACCTGTGTACCACAGTGTTGCACTTTTAGTGTTCTGTAGTTTTTCTGAGCCCAGCTAAATACAACATCTGAGTTCCTTTTTGTTTTTCATAAGGAAAAAACTAAGTGTTGAAGTTTTGTTAAAATGCTAAGTCTTGTTTTATTTGTCGTTTTTCTCATCCATCGCAAAAAACACTCAATTACTCGAAGTTAATTAATGAGTATAAATGCATCAGAAAGTATATAGCTCGATTAATGTTACTGAAATTTGTCATTTTTTTCATTGACAGTTGTTAACAACTAGACAAAGTAGAAGGAAAAACTAATTCCATAGAAGTCTTGGCGATAGAAGCAGTTGCATAGAAGTCTTATTCAGAATTAGGACAAGAATTCGCAAATCAGCACTAACCAATTGAATTGCTGCTGAAAGAGTATATATTGAATTGGAACCGAGGTTATTAATATCAGAAATCGGTGGTTTTATATCAAGCCAATTGTTTAATTTAGTTTGGAGTGATTAATTTAGTTCTAGATGTTTTGATTTTTAGCGCAAGATTTTGCTGGAAAAAACTAGTCAAGCAAGGAAAGGAGCGTTTTTTAAAAAATGTTGTCTTCGATGCATTCAAATTCTAAAACTGGAGACAGGTGACTTCGTTTCATTCCATTTCATTCAAAACATGAACTAAATAAATCTGTCTTATCTGACAAAAAAGAACTTTACAGCTTTTTGTATACCAAAACCCAACCATTGTTTTATTGTTTTGATCTGTAAAATAATTTTAGTTGTTATTAGATATTTTACGTTTACAATTGAAAAAGGGTGATCAAAATACATGCTGTAG
>NW_027450312.1:0-15000 GCF_964194025.1 Convolutriloba macropyga | reverse complement strand
GAACTGAAAACAAATCAACACATTTCACTGCTAAAATTGTAATTTCATCGCTAAATTCAAAACGAAATTTTACAGAAAGTAGAGTGAATTTGATTCGAAGCCAAAATAAATACATTAGAATTTAGTGAGAGGTGGCGCAGTGGAAGAAGAAGTGGTGAACATGCGACATGCAGGATTTGAGAGGTTCGAATCCGTGTAAAGCCGGTAAATTGTAGCACGAAGTTAAATGCAGTGAAATTTTGTAAGTTAATTGCTTACTCTAGCGGTGAAATTACATAATTTCACCGCTTTTAAAGGCAAAACTATGTACGAAAATTGCGGTGAAAAAAAACAACTTCAGCGTTTATCTTACATATTTTTCCAATTTTTCCTCGACAAAGGCATTCATCAGAAAAACTTTTCAACAACCTATCTTTTCAATCTAACTTTTCAACAACAACCGATCTTAACAACTTTTAGTTGGACTGTACGCAATGGTTCTGTGACTCTGCTTGAAATCAATGAGAACTTCCGGCGTTTACCGAGAATTGCCAAAAGAATTGAGAGATAAAGTCAGAATTTCGAAGTGACTTCTGCAGATTCACGTAACAATGTTCAGAACACAAAAAACGCACCCGTTTTAAAATTGCGAAAGTCAACGGTAGTCAACTTCTGGCTAAGTGGGAACTTCTGACAATTAAACTTCAGGCATTGTAGATTTTTGTTATTTTAAAATGAGCACGTGAGTGCTTTCAAATTCAATACATAATATACAGTTGAAACTGCGAGAAGTACAGCACATTGATTGAAAAAACTGAAAAACTGTTACTGTTATTAATGTTATAATAAACAACAGTCTTTCAGATTTTAAAAGATTTTATGACAACCAAAATATAAACGCAAATAAAAACGCAAGTTCCTATAAACAAAAATTGCGCAATAGAACTCAAATGAAACTCTCTCTTTTCTTTTAAAAATGTTTCCGATATGTAGAACGCAAAATTTTAGATGGATTTGGCATTGAGTTTTGGCTCCGGTGTATCGAGAAAAGAAGCGTTTAGTAGTGATCTGTTTGGAGAATTGGAAAATGAATGAATCGTTGAAAACGGTGGTGGAAATAGAAAAGCGAGCTACGGTGATGTTGTGCAAAATGGCTCTGAGGACGAGTTTTCGGAGGAAGTTTGTAGTCAACCAAATCAGACTTTGTAAAAGAGCTCTAGCCAGTATGATGACAGCGTTACCAGAAAAATTCTGATCGCTATTGGGCAGAACCTTGAGTTTTGCGTTTCAGTGGAGCATGGTTTTCTCGAAAAGGATTCAATTTTGTCACCAGCATTAGAGGAGCTAAAGGGGTGAACAACCAAGTGAAGGCTTTCAGTTTTAAGATTTTTGAGATGCAGATGCTCAGGTGGAAATGAACCTGAGGTAGTGAATCAATAACGGAGGCAAATTGCGCCATGGGTTTTGAATTGGGAGAAGTGGCAGGCTACGATGTAATTGCATTGGATAGCCAAAATGAAAGCGGAGTAAAGGTGCCGAGAAACGATTTGTTGGGAGCTTTGAGCTTGATGGAAATAAAGACAAGAGGTTCGGACCATATATTCTTCCATGCAACGAACGTGGCGGATCAGACACTTTTCTGTACAACTGAGTGCGTGCACTGTGAGGAATTGTGAAAAATGATCAGGTTCAGGTGGAAATGATATGCAGTTGGTGTCACGAACAAAGAAGAGGCAAAAAGTGAAGACAGCAAGCGAAAAAGGGTAATTTTACATAGTTGGGAAAAGAGTTAGAGAGTTGGGTGCAATAGCTGTTTGAACAATTTTAGAGAATACTTTACAGAGTTGTTGGATTGAGCAGGTGTTTTAGTGATACTAAACTTTTGAAGTCAGTGTGAAAAGCAAAAACAAAAAAATAATACTGTTTGATAATTAAGTGAGATTGAAATTGGAATTTCAAGTGCAAGAACAATTGCGATACTGTGAGTTTTTGCGTTAAGTTCATTTGGTACGTGAACCATGGAAATTCTGCGACTACCATTTTAATCAAATTATAATAAATTGTTTTGAGATTGTTTGTTTTTCATTGAAATGCAAGTAATTTTCTTAACTAAGTTATCTATTTGAGAATAATTGATAATACGTGCCTCATTATAATTAACTCTTTCAGGACAATCTTTTTTTGAACAGTGGACTACAGTGGGGAAATAGCTGAGTGAAAGTAGCACTTGCTTCACCGAATCAAAACCTCTGTTTTTTTAATTGATCTTCTGGGCGACAAAGTCCCCTCACCGTTGATTCTAGCAGAAATTCATAAGATGAAGGAGGCGTTCCCAGTTGTGCTTCGTTTCTTTGTTAGTTTTTGCTGTGAAGTTATTTCTGATTAGTTTGAGACCGAGCAATGTTTTTCATCGGTTAAGCTGCTAAAAGTATGCTGAGAGTTGTTTTTTTTGCGTTTTCAGTTAACAATAATTTGATTATATTTGATTACTAATTTGTGAAGCGTTTCTGTACAGCAGGGTACAAAAATTAGGCTTCAGCACTATCTGAGGCCTGGCATGAAGCTGGGATGGACGGACAAAAAAGATGATGAAGTGGTTGCCTACAAAATTGGATGGGTGGGCTTTGAATGCAGAGAGCGATTTGCCAAGAGTCTATTAGCGGTCAACTGCAGAAAAGAAAGCATGGACACTGACAGAGAAGCTTTATTGGTTTGACATACGATTGTCTGACAATGCAGTTTTTTTGAATCAAGCTACAAGTTGATTTATAGAGGGAGAGCGGGAAATTATGATGAGTTCATGAAAACAGTGGTACACTGGATTAAAGAACAGGACGGCAGTGTGCTCAGATGCAGTTGAATGAAACAAGTAGAAGCTTCGTCAGTTCTTCATTGGATGAATTTTGGCATCACGACAATTTTTCCAAAGGTGGATTGAGAAGCGAAGCCTGTAGTTAGGATCTGCTTGGAGAAATGGAAGTTGATATAATTCCTGAGAGTTGTAGTAGAAATAGCGAACCGAGTTACGGTGAAGAGGTGCAAACTGGCGCTGAGGACGAGTTTACGGAGGAAGTTTGTAGCCATGCAAATCAAGAACATTGTGGAATAGCTCTGAGCAAGTGAGAAGATTAGGGCGCCGCAGAAGTTCTGATAGAAGAAGCAGTCATTGGGCAGAATACCGAGTCTTATTTTTCAGTAAAGCATGTTCCCATGGATACGGATTCAATTTTATCACCAGTATCTGAGGAACTAACTGGTGAACAGTCAAATGCAGGCTTTTAGTTTCGAGATTTTTATAGATGCAGTTGTGCCACAAATTTTGATTTGGTAGAAGTAGCAAGCGATAATGTGACTGCCAAAATAAAAACTGAGTAAAAGCTCTGGGAAAAGATATGTTGAGAGCTTGGAGTTTGATGAAGTTAAAGACAAGAGGGTTGGATCAGAAGATCTGCTATGCATCAAACGTTGCTGATGGGATACAATTGTGTGTGTACTGAGTAAACTGTGGAGAATTTGGAGAAATGGTCAGGCGCAGGAGGAAATGCTAGGCAGTCGGTATCACGAACACAGAAGAGGCAAAAAGTGGAGGCAGGACGCAAACAGAGTAGTTTTACATAGTTGGGAAGAGAGTTAGAGAAATGATCGCATTTGCAGTTTAATGAATTTCACTTAAATGCTTGTTTGTTGGGGAAATAATTGGATGATCATCAGAATGATCACGTGAAATATGATATTGGAGGGAAATCTGTTCAACAATTCATTACTGAACGGATTTCTGATCGGGTGATGGAGGAGCAAAAACGGATGAGGGAGGAGTCTAAGGTGTTTTCGGAGGAAGTAAAGGAAAAAGTGGAGAGACGTATTGCATCGACGCTTCCGGTGATAGCAAAGCTGTTGCTGGAGAACAGACCGTTGAGCGTAAAGATGTGGAGTCGTTTGATAGTATCAGGTCAAATACAAACCTGGCAGGAAAACAGACGGAATGGCAGCTAGAATGAGAGAAATGGTGGACATCCATTCAAGCATCAGAAGAAGAAATTTTTTTATACAGGTCCACCAGTGTTTGATGAGCATCAACAGCTAAGCTGTAATATCTGTTTAATGTGCCACGTTTTGCTTAACATTTGCTGGTATTTAATTTGAAGACCAATTGATCAGCACTATAGCCGAATGAAAAATCTTTCAAAGAAATCATAGTTTAGAGAAATGTTTGTTGTTTTCGAAGATTTTTTTAAAGAATTTTTTACTTTACGGATTTTGGGGTTCGCGAGGAGGATGTATAATAGCAGAAAAAGACTTTGGTCAAAAGTCAATTTCTTGGCTGTTCAGCTAGTTCTGATATCATACACAAATACGATTATTTTTTTTAGTGACTTAATGATTTTTACTCACTCTTTTTTGAAGTTTTTGTTAATCCGGACATAAAACAAAATGGTTCACTTTCCAATGGATTAGTATAATTTTCTGGGAATGTTGACTAATGCGGATCATAGGATAACAGTTTGAAACTGTTCGAGAGAAGAGTATTCTTGAATGGAGGAGTATAGAACACATAATTTAACGTTATAATTGGCAAATTTTAATCACGCGGAGTAAATTTAGAGATTTATCTCCTGTCTAAGTTAAGTTGGCGATTTGAATTTAGCTTTCCGTAATTTAAAGTCAGTCAATCTTTCGAAGTCACCACTGAGAGGAGCTGAGTGACGCATCTTATCTCAACAAATTACTGAACAAAAGCTTACTGAGCTGTCAAGATATTTCAATCAGCAAAGTTGTGTATGACCATCATAATATTAGAAATCTATGAGAGAAAAAACTTAATTTTTGAAGTGAAATGGATATTTTGAAGAGAAATCCAATTTGGATTTGAAGTGAGGGAATATACTTTTATCAGAGGTAAACTGATCTAGCAGTTCTATGAAAATATTGCAAAGCCGATCACTCCTCGCTTAGGTAGTTATTTCAAGCTGATGTTAGCAAGATTTTAATGTGATGAACACTCAATGGTCTTCTGGTCAACCTTCCGGGTCAATCCGAATGACGACCCGAAGTTGTTAACACCGGAAAAATCGGGACTTGAAGTTTTTTCAAAATTTTTTCGGGAAAAACGACCACCTGATTTAAAAAAAGGTTATATTTGGTTCAAAACGAATAATCATGCTGTGATGTTGATTGATGTACCAAGAGATAACGGTTAAAGTTGTTTTGGAATCTTTTAATGGAGATAACGTTTGGCTTTTCTCAAATAAGGGTTATAAGCACCTGATACTGAATAAGTAATTTCTCGAAAAGTTGTAGCCGGGTCGTCCTGGAATTTGTAGATAGGTTAATTTTGATTCGGGGAATCAGAATCGGAAATCTGATTTGCGCTCAGACCAACCCCCTATAAAACTACCACACACTGGTGCTGCGGGAAGTAAAATTCAAATTGCTCGTGGTTTTGATAGTAGCCTAATGGTTTTCTGGAGGGCTAGTATTACATTGACGTCCTTCTAATGGTGCCGTTTTTACTTTCCGGATGTGACCGAATATCGGTGCTTAACGAGTGCCTAAAACCAGAAATTGGCCTGTTTGAGCTGCGGAATGACTTTGAAACGGTAATAACTTGATAATCTGAGACAGATACTGACAGAAAGTACCCACCCAGTCAATTTTTGCCAACTGTGATTTTTCAACCCTCGACACTCACGACTCCCTAAAAAATTGACAACACAAATGAATCGCAGCAATTAATGCTAGAACAAAATTTTTTTGTATGATTATTGTTGGCACCGTAGAGCTTTCAAATAATTTTATCCAATGAAGTTTTGACCCCTACAACACAAAATATGATCTTAGGATTTGACCCCCTGCGGAACACTTTCGAGAAGTGTGTGCACGCACTGCTCGTATCTTATTAAGAGTTTGGTCGTAAGGTGCACCTGTTGATGAACTTTACTCGACAATAAATATCTTCATCAACTTGACCCCTCAATTTGGACGGGTGACCTTAAGATGACCCCTAGAAATCAAATATGTTTTTAAAATGTTTGTCTGTTTGGCAGTTGTTAATTGAGGAAATGCTTGAAATGGTTTTAACTTGGTAAAGGACGCTTTTGTCTTAGATTTCCACAAATCTTAATTAACGAAGTGACTCATGAATTTGACAGAGGTTAATTACAGCTGGTTAAGTTTGAGAGCGGAGATGGAGCAATAAAAACTTTCAATTCTTCGTGCGTTGCTTACAGAGCAAACAATGATTGAGATGTCAAATGCATAAAGTTAAAACGCGATATTTGTTTGTGTAGATAAAAATCCAAAGGTCTTTGACTTAAGATAAGATGGAAACTGATATATGGTTGGCAGCAGTTGAATGATAAAACTTTTTTTGACATTGATATATTTGCATAGCAAACAAAACCCCCTACTACAGAATTTGACAGATTTCCATTGTAGGTTGAATTGTTTACTTAAGAGTTGTGTTGGCTGAACTTGCATTGAAGCAGAGCACTTTTTGAGAGGTTTTAGAGAAGAAGTTAAACAATTGTTAGAAAGAGCAGTTGGTTTATTGTGAATAAACTTCTGAAGCCAGTGTGAAAAGCAGAGAGGAGATTGAGAACCTTTGATAACTTAGTGAGACTAAATTTGAAAGATTGCAATTGCAGTACCCGTTGCGAAGCCGTGAACGTTTAGTTTAAATTCATTTGAAAAGTGAAATACGGAAACTTCGCGTTTGATATTACAGGCCTCATGAAAATTAACCCTTTTGAGACAATCTGATTTTGAACAGCATACAATAATTCAAGAGGGGAAATAGCTGAGTAACAAAATTGTGCTTGCATCACCGATTCAAAACATTTGGTTTATTTTTGTTTGTCAATCTGCTGGGCTACAGATTCCCCTCACTGTTCAGAAATTCAGAATACGACACTATAAACAGCGAATAAACGAAAAGAAAAATCATGTATTAGGACTCAGATATAAAAATTTCACTTCTCATAAGACCACCTCACTTCTTGTTTCCGTGGGGGTTTAATTCCTATCTAAAATTAATAATTATTTTAGTGGTTTTTTCCAAAGCTGTACTGTCCATCAGCGTACTGTCCATCTGTCATCTGTTCGTTTTCTGGTAAAACCTGCCTGTATTTAGAAATGTCTGACTCTTTTTAGGTTTGAGTAGTTTAGTTAAACGTTGCTGCATCAAATGGTTTCATACGAGCGAACTCGATACAGCTTCTTTTTCAACACATCCCAGGTTGAAGTGCCAACCGGAAGATTTCTTTAGATGAATTCAATAATGCAAACGTCATTTTTTACAAAATGAATATATTACAACAATATTACAGAAATTATAGCAAAATTCTTACAAAGAAATTTGTTGATGGTGAAAACCATTCACTAATCACAATATTTCGAGTGCAACTGAATCTGATCAGAGGTGATTTCGAGCGCACAATAGTCAGACCAGGAGTGCCTTTTGAGCGCACAATAGTCTGATCAGAAGTGATTTTGAGGGCTCAATCGTCTGGACGATGGTCAGGGTTTTGTCTGGGCCATGGCTGCACAATCGTCTGGACAATGTTCTGATTTTGGTCTGATCAGAGGTCCTTTCCGTCTGGAAAGCTCTGATCAGAGACAGCATTGAGCGCACTTGGAGCGCACACGGTGTTTCGAGCGCACTTTAGTCTGATTAGAGGATACTTTGGTCTGGGATGGTCTGAGATCAGAGGATACTTTTGTCTGGCACGGTCGGATCAGAGGTTTATTCCGGATGGCACCTCAACTGGGAGGATGTGCGGAAGAAACTGTTCCACAAGGTCAGTCTTTCACTCATATCTGGACAAAAAACATGACTGGGAATAGCCAGCCAACAACCAACTTACTCTGATCAAGAATTCATATAAGGAAAAACCTTTATTTAATTAATATATACTAACACTTGCGATAGGATCTCTTTATTTCAATCCATTTACTTTTATCCGCAATTGTTCATTTTAATACCTAGACGTCTTTCTGCACAGTGAACACAACAAGCGTGCCAATAAAAAAAATGTTTCCAAATAATATCATGAAATAAACTGACAATAAACTTCTATTTCATCTCGACTGTGTTTTCAAAATTGTAGTGGGAAACATTATTCAGGAGTGAAGTCTGCTTTATGGATCTAATAAGATTTTAGTTAATTTCGCTGTAAAGTTATAAGCCAATAGGTTTATTATCAAGAGAAATTCTAAGCCAAATTGTGTGATTATTAAAAAAAAGGTCATCTAAAACTCGCATCTCAATCTTTGCAGCTGAAACTCCATTGACTAAAAAGGAAGGCCACCATTGACTAAAAAGGAAAACGTTTTGAGGTAAAAAAGATTAAATAAAAGATCTAATTATTTTGGTTTCAATAAATGATGGTCTGAAGATATGTCAAAAGATTTTGCAGATCAAATAATTAAATATATAAAAATCTTCAGGTATTAAATTGATTTTCGCCGCACAATTATGTGTCTTGACATGGATTTTACCAGGACCATGAAACAGTAGGGAGCCGATATTTAGTTGGCATCTCTATCCTTTAGCAGATAAATATACCTGGAGGCCTGCAATTGTGGAAAAGAGGGTTACCTGCACAAACAATTTTTTTTCAAAAATAGGAATCTCATTAAAAAACAACTTTGAGAATACACTGCTGATAATGGTTAAATATCAACATCAACCAAAGATGTTAATCTGGCATTGTTCCACATCTTAAATTAACTAACTAGAGGTTTTGATTTGAGCTAGTTCCAGATCTAAACAGCTGTTTACATGTGGAACTACCTAAAAACATATGCAAAAATTATGATTTCAAAGTTGTGGTTTTATTTTGATGAATGTCCGAATCTTCAGAAAAGTTTTGTCCGCGCTTATAAACTGCTTTTCCATTGCTACTAAACTAAAACTCAAACGAGAGCAAAGATTCAAACAATTAATACGGACATATTATATAAATTATATATTATTTTAAAAAATTCAAAATAAAACTTCTTGTCTCATTTGAAGCAGTGGCGAATTCTCTCAGTCAAGTTAAACAGCCTTATAGAAGTGGAAAGTTTTGGGTTCCATCCTTAATACGTCCCACAATTTTGTGAACAGAATGCTAACCAATGCCATTCAAAAACCAAATTCACAGTTCATAAATATGAGATATTCCTGCTGTCAGACTGTATGTGGGACAGAATGTGGTGGGCATACGGTCAAACCAGATTCCGGTTGTAGAAAACACGAAAGTTAAACATTTCTGCTTCTAATTAAGAGTAACAAATTTCATACTCCAAAAAAAAACGAAATCTCATTATGAAAAAGGTATTGAAAAAGCAACTACTATTTTGATTAAAATGTTAGCCATGAACAAAGTTAAAAATAACGATTGATGTTTTAAAAAATACAACTTATACGATTAACATTCTTTATAAAATTTATCTTTTTATTATCATTCTGATTAAATTTTTTATCGTCAAAGCTATTCAAACTAATTTTTGTTCCGACCCTTCTTGAGGGGGGGAGGAACTATATACTCAAATGGGTTTTTTTGTTAAGTCAATTTTGGCCGATCGATATATTCATCGTACAGAGTTGTGAGTGGTATCATTAGAAAGCCCGTCCAGCGCAGAATATAGAATTTAAAAGATTTTTTCAATTTTTGCTTTTTATAGGAGTTATCGAGTTTTAAAGTTTTGTGAATATTAGACGTATTTCAGCTGTTTTATTCACATTTTGACCACATTTTCGCCAATTTTGATCAAATTTTCGTCAACTTTGCTAAAATATGTTAAAATTACTAATTATAGTGTTGTAGATTTTATCTCTAATGATAGAGGAGGTTTGTTGAATTGTTGGATTCCAATTTTATGGCTAGAATTTACGCTAAATGTTTCAAAATTCAGACTTTTATTCGTCAAAAATGGTACCAAATTTGCTTTTTTTAGCCCACTTGCTTTAAATTTGCCAAAAGAAGACACCTTAAAACTCCGACCAGATTCTATTTAAGCTGATAGAATGACTAGTTGTACTCCCGCTGGCTTTAAGGGTCTTCTGGAATTATAATTTTGCCAATTTTTTGCAAATTTGTACTCGATAATTATACTTTATTTATTTTTGACAAACTGAAAAATTTATATTGAATTGATCTATTTCGCGCAACCATTTCAACAATTGAGTTTTTTGCTAGACGCGCAGCAACATCTGCGCTGATCTTGATCTCACTATGGATCCTTATGATAAAAACTTTTTTAGATTTTAATGGGGCGCGACTTTTTTTCAAAATACTTCCGCTATCTAAATGTTTTCTTTTGTAGATTAATGACAAGCATATCAAATCAGGGCCCAATTAAGAACGGACACTATTTACAATAAACTATACGCAACGAGATTATGTTCTGGTTTTAGAGTTAAGCTCATGGTTTTTATGGCTCTGACCAATTGTATTCGTAAAAATTTTATGAATTTCTTGCGTTTTGCTTTCTTTTTCTTTACTTTTCTTAGCCCAATGACTTAATGTCCTCAAACAAAGATCCAAATAGCTTTTAGAACGTATAAAAGAACATAGAGAATTTTCTCAGTTGTTATCTAATGTCTGTTATGATTTTGAATGTAATTCTTTTGAGAAAATATCGATGAAAATTTGCCACTATTTTATCATATTTTTCTCAACTTCGGGCATAGTCTCATTAAAAACAGGCAGAAATCGACTTCCTGTAAGTTATTAATTAATGTCGGTAACGGTTTTATATTCAACTTATGGTTTCTTTATTTTGGTAATACCCGTTTTCAGTTTTCATTTTATTTTTGATCATAACTGCATATTTTGTGAGTTCATTTTATTTCCTTGTCGAATTATCAAATTATTTAAAAGTCCAATTAAGGGAAAGCATTCTAGGGAAAATGCCCATTGTTGGAAAAAGGCGTATCAGGATATGTTAATTGTTTTTGTTGAATAGTTTATGCTTTTTGGGCTGAGACAGTTATCTCGCAAAACTTTGTGGGTTTTTCTTATTTTGCCAGTTTGTCTTTCTTTTCGTCTCTGTGCGCCCTTGCCGACAGCAATAGTTCCCAATTGATTCACCAAGATGTATAACTTAAACTAATTAAAGATTTCAAATTATAGCTGTTTGTTCTAATGACTTTCAAATCAAATTTTAAAAAAGTATATATTTTTCATCGGTCTCCTTTTTGCTTTTATTTTCGTCGCCATGTAAATCAATCTCCTTCATAAGAAGTCTCTATTATTTTTGATGATTCAAAGACTTTTTCGGTGCTTGGTTATACGTTGTGGCTGATTGCTTCGACTATTTAGTTTCATAAGAAGTTTTCGAGATTTCTAACACTATTCAATTTTTGGGTTTCTTTTTGTTGTCATGTCTAAGTAGTCCTCTTATAAGAAAGACTCGTCGATGATAAGATGAAATCAAATTGATCGTTTACAGTTCCTGCAGGTGGCATCTTATAATTATAGTGCCTTGAATAATTTCATATCGTCAAGTTGTTTGAAGTTTTGGCTTCTTCATGTATTTTTTGTGGGCTCGTGATCAGTCTCATTATTAGGAGGCCTAATTGGCTCCCTGAGTTGTTGAAACATCATCCGTTGCTTTTTATTGTAATCATAAGTCTGTTATGACTTTTGAAATTTTTTTTTCGAAAATAAATTTGAATTTTTTAGCTTCTTCTTGATTAATTAGTTTTTCGGTCGATTTATAGATCAGTCTCTGTAAACACAGGTCACAACCCGTTTCAATAGAACTATACCTCAATCTTAATAACGGTTTCATCTTCAAACATTGGTTGCTCGGCTTTGTTACTGCTGTTACTACGACATTTCATAAAATGAATTCATGAAAGGATTTTTTTGTACATTTCAAAATCTTTTTGTTTTTTTTGTTTCTCTTTAAATTATAACAAAAATCGTTGATTCCATTGGCTTTGATATTTTGAGCAGCGGAATTGTGGCTAATGACATGTCTCAATTGCTTCCTATGTAGGTATAAATCAATATTTTAGTTATTTCATTTGATATCTAATGACACTGATAACTGTGAAATTAATTGTTTTCAAAAATGGAAAATTATTTTTCAACTCCGCACCTATTTGTTTTTTTTCGGACATGTTAACCGGTCGCATTGGGAACAGGTCTCATTTTTTTTCTATTGAAGAATAGGTTAAATTTTTCGTTTTTGTTTTCATCTGATGCGAGTTTGATTTTGTTTTAATTTTTTTATGAACATCGAGTTTTGGTCGTAAATAATGTTTGTTGTTTGATTTTTATCATTGTCCTTACTAGTAGTTCTATCATCAACAACTTTCATCGGCCCTCTAGCGTGGCATTATCGTATTTCATTGGTTGTTTATTCAACGATGTGTATGTTTTTGAAAGTTTTCTATCTCTTCATCATTTGGTAGCAATTTAAGTAAAGAATATGGATGAGCAGGGTCGAAACATTATATGCGTACGCACATTACCGAGCCTCCTTGTTGTGTTCGATTTTCTGTTACCCCTCTCAAACATCAAAGATTTATAATAATCAATATGGTTACTGTTATCTTCTTTCTTTATTATAATTTCTTTTTAATAATGCTTTTTTTAATAATTCTAAGTGCTCAATTTATTTGTCCTTGCCTTCAAAGATACAATTTCAGTTCTAAATTTAATAACAAGTTCACTTTTAAATATCCAAAAATTTTATTGTTTGATTTATCCGCAGTGCCGAGATTACTGAAATCAACATAATTTTAGTCCAGGTAGTCAAATCTTCTAACAAAAACAAACTGAGTAATAGGCATAATGTTTGAACCAAAAGATTAATTATCACCACAAAAGTTTTTTACAAAATCATCGTCCTTCTGAATAAAATTTTTTGATCATCACAATGTTCAAAGACAAACATTGTTGTGTTAATCAAAACTCTGATTATTCTCAGCCTCAAATTAAAATCTGTGAGTGATTAATTATGGAACAAAATCACAGTGTGCCCAAATTCCCAATATTTAGTAAAATTGTATCTATCAGCAGGGTCAGTTTTTAAAAACCGTTGAAACTGTTTATTCGTGAATCACTGACACTGGTAACCTGTCCACTGAAATGGGGAACTGCTAATGAAGTAGACCAACCAACCTGTTAAAAAGCAGTTTTAATTGACTTAGAGAATAAACCACTGCACCAAGTGAGACAGGAAGATTTAATTTGAGAATAATTTTGAATGAAATATATATATATATATATATATATATATATATATATATATATATATATAATATCAATTAGTAGTAGTTTGAATCTTTGCTCTAGTTTGAATTTGAGTTCGATAGGATTGGAAAGTGGTGTTATATGCAAAAATACAATGTACCTCAAAATTGGCGCTGTAATTAAAAAAAACTACAACTTTGAAATCAAGTTTTTTGTACGTTTTCATTTAAAATAGCTGTTGAGATGAGGATTAATGTAAAAATAGCATCTGTCTTTGTTTAACTCGGACACAATCACAGATTAAAATCGGTTGTTAATTTCCAATCATTATCATGATTGCACTCTCAAAGTTGTGTTCTTAATTGAGTTTATGCATATAATCCCTTTTTTCCGCTGCTCTCAGTATTTGGTGAGCACTAAATTGCACGGGAATATGTCTAAAAAAACTTCAAGTAAGTATCATAAATACACAATACTGTCAAACGTGACTTGCGATACAGATTCTTTTTTCTGCTGCAGAAATTTGTTTTTATCAATTCTCTGCTGGAACTTTTCTGTTTTCTTTGGAAATTTTGTTTTTTCGCGATAAAATGATGAAAAAGATTATGACTTATTTGGCCAACGAGTGATAAGAAACCCCCTCCCCAATTTGGGATTGAATGGGGACAAATTATTCCCCAAGATAGTCACTTAAGAGGGAGAATTTTGTTTCAAAGCCGCATGTATTAGAATTACAACTTCATATTGAGCTCTACTTAGAGCTATGTTTAAACATTCAATAAATGTCTTTTGATAGTTTCTAGTTCTGTCTCAACAATAAGAACTAATTTGGTTTCAATACCTGTAAAGCTAGTTTGTTCGGGTCTTTCCCATTATAGCCCCACCCCCACCTTAGCTATATAGGTCAGATAACCTATAGCCCCCCAACCATGGTAATTATACCATATTGGGAGGCTATAATTGCATGGGGGGCTATAATGGGAAAGACGCGTTTGTTCAACCTCGTTAATGTACCCGTAAACTGTTAATGGACCCGTATTTGAAGTCCCATTTAACAACCATTTTTGGAACCCAATCATGAACCCAAACAGGTGTGTAATTATCACACAAACAGATAAACATCCGGTCATTTTTCAACCGATGATCCAAATAGTCCCAGCTGACAAAAATCTCATCGTCAAAATTGTCGAAGTAATATCATGCAATTCGCCCTTGAGATCTGAAGAAAAATCCCGGAACTGTTAATGTGGAATTGTTCCCTACGCACGTAAACAAATTGTTTTCCTTCTGTGTGTCCCCTTCCCAGAATCTGATAGCCCCCAAACCTTGTTAAAAATTATGAGATGTTATTTGTTAGACGTATAATTGTTTGCAAAAATTACAGAAATGACAAAACTTTCTATAAAACGTTATGTCCAGTTACTTCTCGTTATTTGCACAAAGACTAAACTAATATTAAAATTTAAGAGTTGTAATTATGATTGCTTAGAGATATGAAATACTGCCGCGTTATATCCAGTAATTAACAACGCAAACGGTGATTTTTTTCAGCATATTTTAAATTGATAAACAGAATGATTATAAAAGTAAAAATGACTACTTCAATTGAGAAAGGAAAAAACAAAAAATTACATGGCTCTATAAATCTGCTAGCACTGAAAAAAATTTGAGTTTTTTATTAAATTTTTTGACCTGAATGAAAAACAAAAACTCGAGAATTCTAGATTGCTTTCATTTAGAGTGTTATCGGAAAGAACAAAAATACGCATGACAAATGTTGGTACTAAGACAATCGAGCTTATTGGTACCCTATTAATATATTAATATATGT
>NW_027450311.1:0-29804 GCF_964194025.1 Convolutriloba macropyga | reverse complement strand
AAACGTTTTTGTGAATGTTTCAAGGTAAGGATAGGAGGCGGGACTACTGAAAAGGTTTTTTCAATGGCGGACACAACAGTGTCATTAAGGGTCATCTTCCGCACATACAAATTTGATTGGACAGTTTTTACTATCTATCGCAGCATCATCAGACATTACAAAAAATCATCAATTGAGCGTCTGAATGCAATGCGAAGTGTCAGACCACTCAGCAGATGTCTGTCACAAGTGAAAAAGTCTACAGAAAATTTTGCCATAGAATATGCTTTCAGCTGATTGCCTCGCCAAAAGTTTTCTTCTGTTCACTTCTGCAGTTGATAGCGTTCCTGATTTTTCCTCATAAGAGTATCCCTGAGAGGCTAGCCATGTATGTTTTGCATCTTTATTATGTGAGAACTCTGTCTCAATGAAACTTTTGTGAGCATAATTCCCGCTAGCAATTGAAATTTTTAGTCCATTAGCAGACGCTGTACAATCAGAGAATAGGGAATGTAACACATTATTGCAAAAGTGCGGAGAATCTGTTTTTGTAATGTCAGCGGTGGCTACAGCGTCATATTTCAAATCAGCTTCAGAAAACGGAACAATTTTACATTTACCTTCGAGAAAAACTTTTTGTAAATCGATAAATTTGTTTCTATCACCAGCAACTTCAAATTCTAACATGGGTCCATTTGGGCTGCAGATTGGGCCAAATTTTTGACAAAAACTACCATCAAAAGTGACCAGTAGAGAGGGTATAAATCCAATGAGATGGTCTTTCTACGTTTGTTGCTTACTTTCATTGGCTTGCTTCGTATCAATTTCCTCCGGCGCGAAATAGTTTGCCGAGAGCCTCTTGTCTGTTTTAAAACAGTTTTTGAAATTTTGTTCCTAAATGCATGTTTAGGAGATTTTGTTGCCCATTACGTCCAGAATCTCTGGTACACATTGTTCCAGGAGCTCTTTTCCGATACGTTAAGCAGTTGGCAAAATAAAGCGACGCGCTAGGGTCAGTGTAACACGTCCAATTCCTGTCGCTAAAGCGCCAAAACCACTTCTCTTTGTCGATAATGTCCAGGGAAATGAGGCAAAGACGTCGCTTGATTAGCATAGTAAGAATCCATTTTATTGGTAAAACCTTTTGAATGATAGTGTTAGAATAAGTTTTGTAGTTCCCAAAAAAGAAACTAATGTCTTGTTTCCATCCGCAATTCCATTGATATTGATTGAATTGTTTTGGTCGAAAGTGTCTTTTAGTCTAAACTTGTAAAAACGTTTCGATGAGTTGGTTCACGCTCATATACACTACCGTTTTTCAGACATTGTTTCAAATCAAAAACTCTCAAAAGAGGTGCCTTACTGTTACCGATGTATTGGTATTAGGATGTGTTCATATAGATGAAAATAAGATGCTTTCCAGGACAAAGGTCGGCTGGAAACTCCACATAATATCCTTTTGTCTCATCACTTTTCATAAGTCTGTTTGCATTTGGATTCACTTTGTACCTATTATGGATTCCTTTACCGTCAGGAATACCTTTAAAGCCAATGATGCTGAGGATTTCTTCACTGGGAATTGTAATTCCTTCATACTTTCCTTTCAAAATTTCGTGTTTTCCAGAGCTCTTAATTTCTCTGAAAGAAAAATGGGGCAATCCGTCTGTGCGCTTAACTGTGGCGAGAAGTTGTGCCACCGTATCAAGTGTTCCTAGCATGAAAGCTATTTTTTGCCCGCTATAAGGTCTAGAAATAACAATGCTCCAAAAGACATCTTTTGGGAGTCTTCATAGTCTTTTAAGTTGTATACAATTAGATTTCCGTCTACAATGTTCTCTATTTTTTCTTGGGAATTTTATTTCACTTAGCGCCACTCTCCAATCGCCTGCAAGTTGAATTTTGTCATATAAAAAATCCGAAATTAAGCAAGAGTGTTTCGATCAACTATTTCCATTGAAGCAGATGAGACAGCGTGAACAGTAAAATCTTCTTCAAACCGGTTGTTGGATATTTTCAACGAGATAGAGCATAACAGGTTGTAGTTCTGGTTGAAAAAGTTTTATTTGAATTGGTTCTCTGTCTGCGTCGATTATGGAGTATGTTGGTGGGTTTAATGTCAGTAATCCCGTTATTTCAAAGGTTGCTGTGAATGATTGCTTATAAATTTTCCGGAAAGCTTTGTCCTTTTTAACTATTCTCACAAAATCCCCGACGTAATACTTGTGCTTCTCAGTTGTGCTTGTTGGCGCTACCAATGACACTATCCGTGGTACATCCATTTTTGTAACTTTAATTGGTGCAAGTTTAGTTACCATATTTACTTTTGAATTGATTGTTTTCACAAAGTGGTCTAATTGGTCAATGTAGGAATCTGTACACTTTTCTTCGAGGTACCGATGAATTATTTTTTTAGAGACCTAATGTTCCTCTCAGCGAAAGTGGTCTCTGTTTTGCTGAAAGTACTGTATAAATGAATTCCACCTTTTTTGCACAATTGTTTGAATGCTCCAAGAAACTCTTTACCATCGTCGACCCACACTTTTTCAGCTGCTTATATTTGATCATTTTTTGGAAGGCTTTAAATGTTTCGGTCGCATACTTTGTTTTCAAGGGTTCCACTTGTAAATATCTCGAAAGACAGTCAACTGCTACCAGGAGATACTTTATGCTACGGTTATATTTTGCTAGTTTGTCAACGTGCTCCAAATCCAATGAGCAAATTTCATATATGTCTTTTACAAAAATTTTCAAACTACGAAATTTGAATAGAATTGAACGGTACTTTGTAAAGGACGGTTTTGTCTCCAAATAGGACTGCACTTTTCCTTATGGCAGCTTGCTCTGAGTATGTAAGCGTTTTTTGCTTCCATAGGAAGCTGGTCCCTTTAAATAAAGCTGGTCCAAAGGTTTTACTTCAGGAGAAGAACGACCATTTCTTTACTGGTGTCTTTTTTGTCTGTGGCTTCGTCACTTGTTTCTTCGTAATCTCTTTTTGGGGTTGATTTGGAATCACTACTGCTGGGTTTTTCTCGGTTCGGGTGAAATTTTTGTTCACTTTCCGACGAGTGTTCCAAGATTTGCTTGGCATAAGTGTTTGCAACTAAAAGTGGTGATATATCGAGAGCAGTTAAAATTGTTGCGTATTATTTAAGGTCAATTTTTTCAATGAGATTATACCGAAAAGTATAAACTTTAACGCCCATTGGTTCTTTGTTGATATGAAATACATCGTTTCCTTCAATGGAAATGACCTCAGATTGCAAAATGTGTTCACGTAAGACTTCAGATCGCTTACTTTTGTTTTTCTCCATTGGTTCACGTTCAGATATCATAGACTCAGCCTGAAAAATTTTTCGTTTCTTTAATATTG
This sequence comes from Convolutriloba macropyga, assembly GCF_964194025.1. Lineage (NCBI taxonomy): Eukaryota > Metazoa > Xenacoelomorpha > Acoela > Convolutidae > Convolutriloba > Convolutriloba macropyga. Next base: position 26,455 of record NW_027450311.1, on the reverse strand, counting down.
GTTCTATCTCACTGTCTTCGCTGACTGGTTCTGATGGGTTCTTTTTTAGCAGCCTCCTTGTTTTCGTGAACTCTCCTCATAGGTCTTTTTTTTTGTTTTTTCAGACTGGTTTCTTTGAAAAAGTGATAGTTGAGCTGCCATCTGCTCATAAATAGGTTTTCCAAAATTTCACTCTTCACATGTTGATGTGACGAAACCATTCGTTTTGGAATTAAAATGATTTCTTCCGTTTGCATTATGCTTTTTTCAAATATCGATAGAAAGAAAAACCAACAATCCTCACCAACTCTGTTTCTTTGGTAAAAAATTTCCTCTTTTGTTTCAATTTTGTTTGTTTAAATAGTAGTGTTTTGAATGATTTCTCCTAACCTTCTAATTTGGTTTTATTAACTGGAACGTTACCATTGACAATATTGAGTAAGCTCTCGCAAAGGAATTCAATGAACTTATTTTGAGCTGTCTCGATTATTTTTCCTACTTTCGAGTCCGATGTATCTATCATCTGCCACAGCATACATAGTTCATTTTCTCTCATCAGTTAAATCAGAGATAACAGCTTTAGCTTATGGAAGATATTTGGAGGAACTATATTTGATTAGTAACTTAGGACGTCGAATGATTTTGAATCTAAGTCGATTAACAAATGACCAAACTGCCTCCTGATTGCTAACTCATAAAATTACTTCGAAAATTCTGTGTTATTCAGTTGTCGAACAATAAAAATAATTTGCTTTGTCTCGTCGTGATATAAACATAATTATATGTGTTTTTTTTCAGACCAATTGTTCTCGACCATTTTTTTAAAACAAGTTGTGTTTAACATATGTTACACTGATGTTTCTATGACGCCCCGCAATTGCTAGTTTAGAAAACTCTTTGTCGTTGAAAATTTTTTCACATGAATCGTCAAAAACAAGCAGGCAGTTTTCTAACTCTGAAACGAGTTCGAAACCAGAAAACTATTTAAATTCTATGTTCAGTTTTTTCCCGAATGACTGAAATTTTGGCTGATCAAGGTGATAGAAATATAATTTTTTGAAACTCTGGGGAAAATGTGCCACGTAATAACATTTTGAAAATAAACTCAGTTTTTCAGCAACAAGATGGTCCGCAAACAGCCATGAACAACCTGTCAGAAGTTGAAATAATTTTGTTCATAACTTGGGATTAGGAAGAGCGTACCTAACTGTGCACAAGAGCAGAGAAAATCAAAATGTTGATTCTTCGCAATCAAGTTTAAAATGCAGTAATTTGAATAGAGAAAAAGTTGTCAGGATTATTAATATAAAAATTTGTGTAAAATATACCACTTCTTAACGAGGTAGTCTCGAATTACAGAACCTCCAAGACTGTCTTTTTTGGTGCTCGGCGTCGAAAACCAAGTCAGCTTTGCCTCCGCCCGAATCCAACTGATCTTCCATTTGACTCATTTGAAGATTTTTTCGAGAAAAAATGAATTGCAAATTTATTTTATTACAAAATTGTTCAGCTATATATGTTTCATACGACACCTATTCAAAGTCTTTGTCGTCATTTCTGTAAGTGATTGTATAGTTTGCATTTATTGAGTCTATTTTATCTCTGAATACAATGGACTCTACATCGCTTTCACCCGCTGCTTGATTTCTTTGGGAAGACTATCATCGTTCAAAGTCATCAGAAATGGTACTGCACGCTTGGGCATAGGTTAAGGGGTTAGTTTCAGTCTTTGCATTTCCTCTTGTATAGACATGGTGCAATTCAACGTATTGGACGAGAGAAATATATTTCTTAAAAGCTTCTATTTCAGCGCAACCTCACACAATCTGCTGTTTTCTCAGAATTGCGTGTCCACGGGAGTCAGTTCTTTCCTACTTGACTAGAGTTAGTGTCAATTGATTGTCGGGCGATATCAAACTTGGAGATAAATTCATTTGAATTAGTTATGGATTTGTCTTCTATGGACGTCGACTCATTCATCAACCAGTGATAGAACAACAGGGCTTTCTTCCTCGCGCAATGCCTGCTCCTCTGTTTTTTTTGGCAACTCCGTGCATGTAGGTTGCAAATAGGAGTTTCTTGATATAACTTCAAATGTTCAACTTTTGGACAAGAGGATATCTCCAAATTTATTAAGTTTTTCGGAAGTTGTTCCATCATAGTACTTGTTTTCTCTTTGCCCTTGACGTAAAATACCGCCAAAGGAAATCGAGGAAACACGCTGTCTATGATTTGTTGCAAATAGCAGTAAGGATATTCTCCCGTTTCCCACAGAAGAACGTGCAAGATTTTAGAAACCCACTGATAAGACTTTTGATCACTTGAAGAGAATGTTCTGTTTGAATTGGGAGGTAGAAAGGAAATTAGGTCGATAAAGTTTTCGGTAGCAATAGCAAGTTCACTAAGTATGAAGCCAGATTTATTCCGAAAACCTTCAAAGTCGAGAACAACCGCTCATGATTTCAGGATTCCAACTAACTGAACAATAGTCCTTTGAAATTTTTCACATAAAGACAAAATGCAAGGCCGGTCACGTGCTAATAAACTCGTTTGTGACTGGATAAGGTAAAACGTTTGTGTAACCCGGTCGCTTTTCGCTAAACTCATAAACGAAATCAGCAGCATCGTGAAGAATAGCATGAAACCTCAAAATTTTGAAAGATTTGAAATATTTGTCCAGTGAAGAATTATCAATACCATTTATTCCCCCAAAGGGACGCAGTTTAAGAGCAATTTCAATATCAATATTGGGATCCAAATGCAAACAAAATGCTAAAAAGTACACAAATCTTTCTCAATAATCAGGGTAATTTTTTTCAAAAATAAATAGTTTTTGTGAATACTTTTTATGTCTACAGTTGCAATCGTTGATGTCATTCCCTTCCCCAAAGTTTTTAAAAATGAATTTTTCTTTTCACTCCCTAAACAACCTCCCCAATTTTTTGTCTTCGGGATATCTCTGTTTTCATATCCTCACCCTTCCCCTATTTTGTCTCCGTAGGATATACATGTTAATATATACACTTTTGTCACCATGCAATAATCCACTCGTCACTTGTTTCTTCGTAGTCTCTTTTTGGGGTTGATTTGGAATCACTACTGCTGGGTTTTTCTCGGTTCGGTTGAAATTTTTGTTCACTTTCCGACGAGTTTTCCAAGATTTGCTTGGCATAAGTGTTTGCAACTAAAAGTGGTGATATATCGAGAGCAGTTAAAATTGTTGCGTATTATTTAAGGTCAATTTTTTCAATGAGATTATACCGAAAAGTATAAACTTTAACGCCCATTGGTTCTTTGTTGATATGAAATACATCGTTTCCTTCAATGGAAATGACCTCAGATTGCAAAATGTGTTCACGTAAGACTTCAGATCGCTTACTTTTGTTTTTCTCCATTGGTTCACGTTCAGATATCATAGACTCAGCCTGAAAAATTTTTCGTTTCTTTAATATTGGTTCTATCTCACTGTCTTCGCTGACTGGTTCTGATGGGTTCTTTTTTAGCAGCCTCCTTGTTTTCGTGAACTCTCCTCATAGGTCTTCTTTTTTTGTTTTTTCAGACTGGTTTCTTTGAAAAAGTGATAGTTGAGCTGCCTTCTGCTCATAAATAGGTTTTCCAAAATTTCACTCTTCACATGTTGATGTGACGAAACCATTCGTTTTGGAATTAAAATGATTTCTTCCGTTTGCATTGTGCTTTTTTCAAATATCGATAGAAAGAAAAACCAACAATCCTCACCAACTCTGTTTCTTTGGTAAAAAATTTCCTCTTTTGTTTCAATTTTGTTTGTTTAAATAGTAGTGTTTTGAATGATTTCTCCTAACCTTCTAATTTGGTTTTATTAACTGGAACGTTACCATTGACAATATTGAGTAAGCTCTCGCAAAGGAATTCAATGAACTTATTTTGAGCTGTCTCGATTATTTTTCCTACTTTCGAGTCCGATGTATCTATCATCTGCCACAGCATACATAGTTCATTTTCTCTCATCAGTTAAATCAGAGATAACAGCTTTAGCTTATGGAAGATATTTGGAGGAACTATATTTGATTAGTAACTTAGGACGTCGAATGATTTTGAATCTAAGTCGATTAACAAATGACCAAACGGCCTCCTGATTGCTAAATCATAAAATTACTTCGAAAATTCTGTGTTATTCAGTTGTCGAACAATAAAAATAATTTGCTTTGTCTCGTCGTGATATAAACATAATTATAAGTGTTTTTTTTCAGACCAATTGTTCTCGACCATTTTTTTAAAACAAGTTGTGTTTAACATATGTTACACTGATGTTTCTATGACGCCCCGCAATTGCTAGTTTAGAAAACTCTTTGTCGTTGAAAATTTCTTCACATGAATCGTCAAAAACAAGCAGGCAGTTTTCTAACTCTGAAACGAGTTCGAAACCAGAAAACTATTTAAATTCTATGTTCAGTTTTTTCTCGAATGACTGAAATTTTGGCTGATCAAGGTGATAGAAATATAATTTTTTGAAACTCTGGGGAAAATGTGCCACGTAATAACATTTTGAAAATAAACTCAGTTTTTCAGCAACAAGATGGTCCGCAAACAGCCATGAACAACCTGTCAGAAGTTGAAATAATTTTGTTCATAACTTGGGATTAGGAAGAGCGTACCTAACTGTGCACAAGAGCAGAGAAAATCAAAATGTTGATTCTTCGCAATCAAGTTTGAAACGCAGTAATTTGAATAGAGAAAAAGTTGTCAGGATTATTAATATAAAAATTTGTGTAAAATATACCACTTCTGAACGTGGTAGTCTCGAATTACAGAACCTCCAAGACTGTCTTTTTTGGTGCTCGGCGTCGAAAACCAAGTCAGCTTTGCCTCCGCCCGAATCCAACTGATCTTCCATTTGACTCATTTGAAGATTTTTTCGAGAAAAAATGAATTGCAAATTTATTTTATTACAAAATTATTCAGCTATATATGTTTCATACGACACCTATTCAAAGTCTTTGTCGTCATTTCTGTAAGTGATTGTATAGTTTGCATTTATTGAGTCTATTTTATCTCTGAATACAATGGACTCTACATCGCTTTCACCCGCTGCTTGATTTCTTTGGGAAGACTATCATCGTTCAAAGTCATCAGAAATGGTACTGCACGCTTGGGCATAGGTTAAGGGGTTAGTTTCAGTCTTTGCATTTCCTCTTGTATAGACATGGTGCAATTCAACGTATTGGACGAGAGAAATATATTTCTTAAAAGCTTCTATTTCAGCGCAACCTCACACAATCTGCTGTTTTCTCAGAATTGCGTGTCCACGGGAGTCAGTTCTTTCCTACTTGACTAGAGTTAGTGTCAATTGATTGTCGGGCGATATCAAACTTGGAGATAAATTCATTTGAATTAGTTATGGATTTGTCTTCTCTGGACGTCGACTCATTCATCAACCAGTGATAGAACAACAGGGCTTTCTTCCTCGCGCAATGCCTGCTCCTCTGTTTTTTTTGGCAACTCCGTGCATGTAGGTTGCAAATAGGAGTTTCTTGATATAACTTCAAATGTTCAACTTTTGGACAAGAGGATATCTCCAAAATTATTAAGTTTTTCGGAAGTTGTTCCATCATAGTACTTGTTTTCTCTTTGCCCTTGACGTAAAATACCGCTAAAGGAAATCGAGGAAACACGCTGTCTATGATTTGTTGCAAATAGCAGTAAGGATTTTCTCCCGTCTCCCACAGAAGAACGTGCAAGATTTTAGAAACCCACTGATAAGACTTTTGATTACTTGAAGAGAATGTTCTGTATGAATTGGGAGGTAGAAAGGAATTTAGGTCGATAAAGTTTTCGGTAGCAATAGCAAGTTCACTAAGTATGAAGCCAGATTTATTCCGAAAACCTTCAAAGTCGAGAACAACCGCTCGTGATTTCAGGATTCCAAGTAACTGAACAATCGTCCTTTCAAAGTTTTCACATAAAGACAAAATGCAAGGCCGGTCACGTGCTAATAAACTCGTTTGTGACTGGATAAGGTAAAACGTTTTGTAACCCGGTCGTTTTTCGCTAAACTCATAAACGAAATCAGCAGCGTCGTGAAGAATAGCATGAAACCTCAAAATTTTGAAAGATTTGAAATATTTGTCCAGTGAAAAATTATCAATACCATTTATTCCCCCAAAGGGACGCAGTTTAAGAGCAATTTCAATATCAATATTGGGATCCAAATGCAAACAAAATGCTAAAAAGTACACAAATCTTTCTCAATAATCAGGGTAATTTTTTTTCAAAAATAAATAGTTTTTGTGAATACTTTTTATGTCTACCGTTGCAATCGTTGATGTCATTCCCTTCCCCAAAGTTTTTAAAAATGAATTTTTCTTTTCACTCCCTAAACAACCTCCCCAATTTTTGTCTTCGGGATATCTCTGTTTTCATATCCTCACCCTTCCCCTATTTTGTCTCCGTAGGATATACATGTTAATATATACACTTTTGTCACCATGCAATAATCCATACGCTATTATCCCATGTAATAATCCATTCGTTATTATCCCATGTAACTAAAATTAGACCACTACTATGCGCATGTCTATCCTATTGCCCCATATTTAACAGGGCTTTCTTCCTCGCGCAAGACCTGCTCCTCGGTTTCTTTTGGCAACTCCGTGCTTGTAGGTTGCAAATAGGAGTTTCTTGATATAACTTCAAATGTTCAACTTTTGGACAAGAGGACGTCTCCAAATTTATTAAGTTTTTCGGAAGTAGTTCCATCATAGTACTTGTTTTCTCTTTGCCCTTGACGTAAAATACCGCTAAAGGAAATCGAGGAAACACGCTGTCTATGATTTGTTGCAAATAGCAGTAAGGATATTCTCCCGTTTCCCACAGAAGAACGTGCAAGATTTTAGAAACCCACTGATAAGACTTTTGATCACTTGAAGAGAATGTTCTGTTTGAATTGGGAGGTAGAAAGGAAATTAGGTCGATAAAGTTTTCGGTAGCAATAGCAAGTTCACTAAGTATGAAGCCAGATTTATTCCGAAAACCTTCAAAGTCGAGAACAACCGCTCATGATTTCAGGATTCCAACTAACTGAACAATAGTCCTTTGAAAGTTTTCACATAAAGACAAAATGCAAGGCCGGTCACGTGCTAATAAACTCGTTTGTGACTGGATAAGGTAAAACGTTTGTGTAACCCGGTCGTTTTTCGCTAAACTTATAAACGAAATCAGCAGCATCGTGAAGAACAGCATGAAACCTCAAAACTTTGAAAGATTTGAAATATTTGTCCAGTGACGAATTATCAATACCATTTATTCCCCCAACGGGACGCAGTTTAAGAGCAATTTCAATATCAATATTCGGATCCAAATGCAAACAAAATGCTAAAAAGTACACAAATCTTTCTCAATAATCAGGGTAATTTTTTTTTCAAAAATAAATAGTTTTTGTGAATACTTTTTATGTCTACCGTTGCAATCGTTGATGCCATTCCCTTCCCCAAAGTTTTTAAAAATGAATTTTTCTTTTCACTCCCTAAACAACCTCCCCAATGTTTTGTCTTCGGGATATCTCTGTTTTCATATCCTCACCCTTCCCCTATTTTGTCTCCGTAGGATATACATGTTAATATATACACTTTTGTCACCATGCAATAATCCATACGCTATTATCCCATGTAATAATCCATACGTTATTATCCCATGTAACTAAATTTAGACCACTACTATGCGCATGTCTACCCTATTTCCCCATGTTTAAGGATCATTCCATATTATCCCCATGCAAACCTATATCTTATTATCCACATGGTATGATAACCCCCCCCGTCCTAGTCGGCTATTTGAATTAATACTCATACCTTTTGAAACGCAAATTCATGTGTGATTTCCATACAGAGAAAATGAGGCTTTAGAATGCAAATTTATATAGAATCTGCGCTAAGAAAAATTCAAAAATTGGTTAATTCTAATATTACAACCGCAACCTTAAGTTAAAACTGAAAAGGATTTTTGCGGATCATTGCTTAGAAACCCAAAACTGAGTAATATCGACGCAATTAATAGCAAAGCTGAGTAGGATCAAAGCTTAGAAACGCAAAGTCATAAAAAATCTACAGGTAGAAACGTAAAATTTTGTAAAGTTGACCATTTAAAAGCTGAATTAACTGCCCAGAAACGCAAATCTAAATAAAATCTACGCTTTCGGACGCAAAATGGTGTACTTTTATAAGGGCAATACTATGTAAGAGATTCGATTTGAAACGCTACAGTTATGTAGTAACTCGTCTTTAAAACACCAAAACTACCTAAGGTTTAGGCTGTGAAAAGCGCTTTTACGTAAAATACGCTTAGATAATCGAAAAATCGCCAATATCGGCGATGAAAAACGCAACATTAAGAACTACTATGAAATCGTAAATTCGTTAGAATCTACGCTTTGAAAGCCGAAACTCTGTAAAATCTACGCTTTGAGACTCAAAACTGATCAGATCTCAGCTTGCAAACGGGAAATCATAAGAGATACGCCAAGGAACGCATTTTTTAAGAAGAAATATACAATTTGAAAAGCTAATTTATGAAAGGTCGAAGCTTCGGAAGGCAAAGTTATTGAAACTTCCTATATAGGAAATCAATATGAAACTTCATCTACGCTCAAAACCAACCCAAGCGTATGTCAACTCTACACATAGAGAGAGGTATTTTTAACTACGCTTAGAAGCTCAAAATTATATAAAATATACACTTCGAGACCCAATATTAGATAACATCTACGTGTACAGACGCATATGTAATTACATCAACACTTTCAGCCGCAAAAACAGGTAAACTCTAATGTTAGAAACCCAAAAACTTATTACGAAGTGCGTGTGGAAAAAACAAGAAATGTACAATCGTCCCTTCGAAACGCAAACTTATCGAAAATGTATGTTTTGGAAAGCCAAAATTTTGTACGATCTAAGCCTAGAAGCTCAAACCTGTCATCTACTTATAGAAACACAATTTTAAAAATCTACGCTAACAACTTAGAATTATGTAAACTCGGCGCTTGGGACTCAAATTTAAGTGAGATTTACGGTTTGAAAAGCTAAACTATTCAACATCTGAGGAAAACAAAAGGATGTAAGATGTACTCTTATAAAGGCAATGCTATGTAAGTTATTCGGCGAGAACTGTCACTTCAAAGTATGATGATGGCTTATTAAAACAGCCAGAGATACATTATCTACCAAGTAAGATACGTGAAGTATGAGCGCCGTTTGGATTGGAAGGTCTCCAATGTACAAGGAGTCACAAAGCAGCATCAAATTTTGGAACAGGTTGCGTCATCTCAAGTCAGTTCTTCATACTGCCATTTGCTTGAGGCAAGTTGGCCTAGGAAAAGTTTGAGGTCTTTGATAAAGGAACTTGCGCATTTTATTTTCTTGGGCAGTTTGTCTGCAAAAATTTCGCTTTTCGCAAAAAAATATCTATAGAGGTTATTTTTAATCCGGATGGTTAGTTGTACTAATTCAAACCAACTCAAAATGGATTTTTCCCGATGTATATGAAGTCTATGACAAAATGATTTTTGGAAGCTGTAGGGTTATGGGTTTTCGCATCCGGAATAAAAAGCGTTGTTAACTAAGTAGAAAAATTAATTTCCCAAAATGATAGAATAATGAAATGCGATGACGAAAATAACGACAATAGAATTAAGAGATTTGTTGGAGCGATCTTATTATTAGATCAAGATGGTGATTTGATTTTGGAAATGAAAAACGCTCAAAAATCAGCTGTATTCATAACCATTATCAGATGGCACCACACATTCTTTCGTTTCTCCCTGATTTCTGCAACTTTATTGTCATATGCGTCTTTCAGCACCCTGTGGTTCTTCTTCTCATTCTTGCTAAAAAAGAACGCACTAAGCAGAAAAGGATTATGACTGTCAACAACAAATTAGTTTCGTTTTGGAAATTAGTTTTATGACTTAGAAAATGGCTGGGCTCATAACCTGTTGGGTTATGGGTTTTGGCAAGCGAAAGAATAACCATTTTTAGCTAAGTAGAAAAAGTAATTTCTCAAAATGAGAGAATAATGTTTTTGTTTTACGATAGAATATAGAGATTTACAGGAGAGACCTGATTATTAGATCAAGATGGTGATTTGATTTTGGAAAAGAAAAAGGCTCAAAAATCAAGCTGTATATATACCCATTATCAGTGGGAGACATTCAAGATAAAAGGAAACCTTTCCTGGCTCTTGTCTTTGTCTTGTTTTTGATCTTGTCTTTGTAATCTGGTAAGTCAAACTTCCTTTCTAATGTTTAAGTTCAAGACTATAATTCGATCAAAATTGTAATACCCCCACTCTGACTTGAGGTGATTGCGTAGAGTCTGTTCCCCTCAAAACATACAACTCTGGTTTTCCTCTCCGATTGTTATTGTATGTTTCTGTTGTATGCCGAAATCTTTCAGAAGTTGTTCGAGATACAATGCTTCTAGAACCGCTGCTGTCTTTCCCTAAAATTCTGCTTCTGATGAAGAAAGAGCAACTGTAGCCTGCTTCTTGACACCTCACCTGATTGCTGCGCCACGTCTGTTGAGCTTGAAGTAATAGCCTGTCGTTGATTTTCTGTCGTTCACATCACCATACCTGTCTGTATCACTTTCCTTCACTAAATCATAAATAGCTTCTTTTGTGTAAGTTTTAAAACTTGTGAACCTTGAAGATATTGCAGAAGTCATTTTCTGAATAGCCAGTATTGATTGATAGGTGGATTCATGTGTCTGGACAGAATATTGGCTGTGGATGATGTCTGGCCTCGTCTGTTTGGCCATATAGAGACCAACCAGTGAATCAACCAAGCTTCTGTGGATCAATTCATCAATTCCTTGGTCTCTGTTCTGTGCGGTCTAAAGTTTCAAATTCAAATCAGCTGGATTTCTTAAGGGTTTGCATTGATCCATTTGAAACCACTCAAGCATTGTTTCATTACACAACTCATGGTCGACTGTGATTTTCACCTCTTCTAGTCTGATTCCTAGACCCAGAAACTAGATTATTCTCCCTCTGTCTTCCATGTGAAATAATGCCTCGAATGCTTTCTTGAAGTCGGAGATGAAGGTCAAGCTTCCCGATGCTACTATGATGACTTCAACTCAGACCAAGATTAACATTTGACCCTCTGCGTCTGCTCTCGCGAACAGGCAATGGTCGTTCCTCCTTCTGGTGAACCCCTGTCTCAGTAGGAAGTTTGCCACTTCCTTATGCCAGTTGTTAGCTGCCTATTTCAAACCATAAATTGATTTTTTCGCCCAACATGCTAACTTCCCTCCATCGGATCCTTGTTCCAGATACACTTCTGCCTCTATTGGTGAGTGCAGGAAAACAGTCTTGACATCAAACTGGTGCATCACGTGGCACTGCTTCGCTGATAGTTGAAGTAGAATCCTGAATGTCACTGGCTTACAGGTAGGGGCAAAGGTCTCAAAGTAGTCCAGTCCATGCACTTCTTTCAAACTTTTTGCCACACAGCGTGCTTTGTATTTGTCGACCTGGCCACTGGGTCCCAATTTCATTTTGTAGACTCATTTGCCCGGTATGATGTCCCTGTCTGTGGGTGTTCTCCCTAGGTTCCAAGTACCGTTTTCTTTGATTGCCTTGACCTCATCAGTCATTTCCCTGTGCCTCTGAACCCAATCGCACCTTGCTTGGCTTCGTAGACTATTTTGGGTTCCGCATAGTCACCCTCAGTCACAGCAATACGGGTTGTGACTTCTCCAAAAATTTGTGAAGAAAATTCCCTGCTCGTGTCCTTAGTCTGGCCTGTGCACTTTCTGCTCGGTCCAGTGCCTCAAAAAAGCCAACAGTCTCTGACGTTGAGAAATCATCTGTGGCACCATCTTCCAGTGACTCCGAGTCTCTGAGATCCTCTCTTTTTGCAGTAGATTCTTCAACTAGTGCTGCTTCATCAACATCCAAGGCATCTCGTCTCAGTCTCGGCTTGTGAGTTCACGCTCTCTGCGTCATGCCACTCCTCTGTTATTGCAGTAGATGTGCCTTGTTTCTTTTTGTTGCCATCGCTTTGATGACCATCATCTGAGTGCTAGATTTCCAATTGCGGTAACTCCTCATCTGGTAGATTAGGCGTCTCCGTGCTGTCAGGGTAAGAGCCAACTTTGCACTCCTTGATGATCACATCTCGAACTGCCACCAACTTGCGTGTATTGGGTACGTTGACCTGGTATCACTGTCACCATCAGAGTAACACACAAACCTTTTATCCAGTGCATTGGGTAAATGTTTGCTGACGTCTCTGCCCCACTTTCTCATAAAGACTTTGCAACCAAAAATAGGTAATTTTTTAATTGAAAGCTTAGGTTTTATACCTCGCATCAGCACTGCTGGGCAATTTTTCTGCTCCTAGTCTCATAACAAAACTCCTGATCCTTATTGCGTGGAGAATCGCTGTTGCTAACATCATCTTGGGAGAACCCGAGTCATTGAGCAAGCAGTGTCCAGTTGCACCTGTTAGCTATTTTTTCGTGGCTTCTCTGGTAGGGTCTTCTCCTGTAGAAGGCTTGCATCTAAACAGTACATCTTGAACTGCTCTTAATTCCTTCGCATTGTCTTGTCTTAGCTTCTTGGGCGTCCCCACACTTAGAACAAAGTTCTTCAGGCCAGCCAATCCTTCATTCTTTGTCTTAAGCAAGCCACAAACACAAACATCTTGTATTAGTCTGCAAACACAATGCATATCAGGATCCCTGACAGTGACTCTACTCTGAAAGGCCCTATCACGTCTGTAAACACCCTCTCCAGCTTCTCTTCTGGTCGGGTCTTTGCCACTCTTGGTACTGAATGCTTTGTGATCTTGGCTAGTCTCACACATTGCATACATCATCGATTTCCCACACTGTCTCAGGAGCATTCTTGGCCGCATCCGCTTGATTCAAACGACCCAATTGTCTGTGGATCTAGCTGTTGGAAATCAATTTGAACTCTAGAACGCTGCAGGGTAAGTAAAACAAATATTTGTTTTCTGTTACCTTTACCCGAGTTCCCCTTTGGAGTTTCATGCAGCTATTTCCTTTCTCGACAGTGGAACTATGTCCCCACACCGTGCATCTTGAGACTGATAGGATATTTGAAGAAAGGTCAAGCACACACAACACATTTTTAAGTTGGCTTTGAAATTCTCCTTTGTTTGAGGGTATGTTGATCCTCACACAGCCGCTGCACACCACTCTGGAAGCCTCTTCGTTGGGATTTCTGACCACTGATTGAATGGGCAGAATGTCCAGGAACGCATCGATGTTCGTCACTATGTGATCTGTACAACAACTGTCCACTAGCATGCCTGCTGTCTTTCACTGGGTAAGAGCTGCCCAGTATTCACGTCTGGTGTAGCCAATGTTCGCCCATTGCCACTGACTCATGTCTGCCTCCGACTCTTTGTCTATTGCATGCCCTGTCTAGGTGACCCTTCTCACCACACTTGCTGCATTGTGCAGTCTTTAGCAAAATGTCCAGGGATCCCACACAATGAACAGTGTCCTCTCTTGTGTCCCTTTTGAAGTCACGCTTCACTGCCAATTCCTCTGAACCACTGTGTCCCTTGTATCTCTGTGCTGTGTTCTCGTGAGAGTTCTGCAGCCTCTTCCACATATCTGTGAAGTTTGCCTGCAACGTTGAAGATTGCAACATTGAAGCGCCCGTTGAAGCTTTTCTGTTTAACAAAACTTTCATACCTCATTGGCAGACAATTGAGGACCAAGGCGTTAAAAAGGGTCCCTGAGACTGCTTCCACTGCTTCTTGTAGCCTTGTGAACAACTCCTGTCCTCTGATGGAAAAGATATTCAAATCCTCAGAGTACTTGAGCTACAGTCCAGCAAGATGTGCCACCAATGTCACCACTGTCGGCGTCTTCACACTCTGAAATCTGTCTTGCAAAAGCTTTTCAGTCTTTGCTTCATTTCCGATGGTGTCATTTCCCACACAGTCATGTCTCATCAGCATGAGGTTTGTTGCATCTAGAGTCAGTGCAATATGGCACCACACATTGTTCCGTTTCTCCTTGATTCCAGCAACTTTCTTCTCATATGCATCTTTCGGCACCCTGTGGTACTTCTTTTCATTATTGCTTGTCCCATTGGCTAATGTTGCAGAATCTTTGCGTTGCTCCTTTGTCCCAAGTAGTGATTTGTAGTGTCCCTTTGTCTCTATCATTACCACAAACCTCGTGCTCCAGATTGGAAAGTCCTGTGCTTTTCATGTGTAGGTCAACAGCTTCAGAGTCTGTTGATTCGTCGAAGTTTGAGCAGGCAAAACAGTTGTGAAAAGAAAACGTACTTAGCAGAAAAGTATTACGACTGTCAACAACAAATTAGTTTTTTTAGAAATTAGTTTTGTGACTTAGAAAGGGGCTCATAACTTGTTGGGATGTGGATTTTTGCAAGCGGAATAAAAACCGTTTTTAACTAAGAAAAAAAAAGCAATTTCTCAAAAAGAGAAAACAACGAAAATGTTATTTTACAATAGAATATAGAGATTTATGGAGAGATCTGATTATTAGCTCAAGATGGTGGTCTGATTTTGGGAATTGAAAAGGCTCAAACATCAGCTGTATATATACCTATTATCAGTGGGAGAAAGTCAAGATAAAAAAGAAATCTTTCATTGCTCTTGTCTTTGTCTTGTGTCTGCTCTTGTCTTTGTTGTCTGGTAAGTTATATTTCTTCTCTAATATTTATTTTCAAGACTATACCTTGATCGAATTTCAATTAGAAGCATGAAGAGATGCAAAATTTATTCTTTGACAAGCAAATTCATGTAAGATCTACTCTCAGAAACACGAAATTATAATAATTTAACGTTTATTGTTGAAATAATAGTTTAAACATACACTTTGAAAAGCAAATTTATGTAAGATCTCCACTTAGGAAAGCCAAAATGATACAGAAGCTAGGCTTTAGAACGCAATATTATGTAGAATCTGCGCTGAGAAAAGCCAAAAAATGATTAAATCTAAGGTTACAACAGCAACGTTAGTTTAAAGTTGCTTCAAAAAACAAATTATTGCGGATCTACGCTTAGAATCACAAAACTGTGCAATATCAACGGAATTAATAGAAAATCTAGGTTAGATGTAAGCATATAACCGCAAAGTCATTTAAAATCTACACGTAAATACGTAAAATTTTGTAAAGTCGACCATTTATATACTGAATTAAGTTTGGTCCACGCTGAGAAACGAAAGCCTGTTGAAAATATACGCTTACTGACGCAAAATGAGGTACTATTATGAGGGCAACACTATGTAAGAGATTCGCTTCGGAACGCCACAATTATGTAGAATCTAGGCTTAAAACCACCAAAATTGTTTAAGATATAGGCTGTGAGACGCAAATTTATGTAAAATAAGCTTAGAAAGGCGAAAATTGGAAATATCGACGATCAAAAACGAAACATTAAGATCGAATACAAAATCGTAAATTCCTTATAATCTACGCTCTGGAACCCGAATTTCTGTAAAATCTACGCTTTGAACTCAAAAAGATCAGATCGCAGCTTGCGAACTGGAAATATTAAGAAATACGCCAAGAAACAATTTTTTTTAAAATCTACAATTGGAAAAGCTATTTTATGAAATATCTAAGCGTCGGAAGGCAAAGTTAGTGAAATTTTATAACTAGAAAATCAAATTCGAATTTCATCTATACTCAAAACAAACCCAATCCTATGTCACATCTACAAATAAAATGCTTTTTTTTATCTACGCTTAGAAGCTCAAAAATATATGAATTTTACGCTCAGAGCCCCAAAATTAGGTGTTATCTACGTTTAGAGACGCAAATGTAATTAAATCACCGCCTTTAAACGCAAAAATAGGTAACTTATAAGGTTGGAAACTGAAAAGCATCATAAGTTTTGTGTGGAAAGCGCAAAAAATGTACGATCTGCCCTTCGAAACGCAAACTTATCTAAATGTACATTTTGAAAAGACAAAATAATGTACGATCTAAGCTTAGAAGCTCAAAACTGTTTGAGATTTAATCATCTCGTAAAAACGCAAAGATATTTTTGGGTCTACGTTCAACAACCAAACTTATGTAAGCTCAGCGCTTGGAGACATTTTAACATCTAAGAAAAATACAATAATGCAAGATATAGACTAATAAAGGCAATACTATGTTAGTTATTTGGCGAGAACTGTCAATTTTAAGGCAGATCTAGGCTTAAAACAGCCAGAGGTTTTTAAAAAACGTTCACTACCATGTAAGATACGAGAAGTATGAGCACGTGTTGGTGTGGAAGGTCTCCAGCGTACAAGGTGTCACAAGGCAGCACCAGAAATTGGAACAGATTGAGTCGTCAGAAGTCAGTTCTTCATACTGCCATATGCTTGAGGCCAGTTGGACTAGGAAAAATTTGGTATTTCAATAGGGAATTTCCGCATTTTAAATTCTCGAATGGTTTTGTCTGCGGAAAAATGCGAAATTGGCCAAAAAATCTATTTGTTTATTTATCTGGATGGTTAGTTGTTCTAATTCAACCCAACTCAAAGTGGAAGTTCCCCCAGTGAATATGAAGTCCATGACAAAATCATTTTTGGTGCAGTTTGCCTCACAAAAAAGGAGAGATTTTTTAATGCAAAATTAGAGTTTCTGTCATAGAGTCTCAATCAACAACAAATTTTGGTATTGGTTGCCTACAACTAATTTAACTCTTTGGTTGTTTTCCAACTTTTTGTAAAAACTCTTATAAGCTAATAACCAAAAAACTAAATAAACGAAATTAAACTTTTACAAAAATATTTTTTGTTGGGTCAATGAGTTCTTGTATACAGAGTCTGGCAGCCATAGAAATTTGCAAAATTGACAACTCTTTAAAATAATTTTGAGGGAGAAGTGTAGTTCACACCTTATTTTGTTAATCAAAGTACTAGTGTAAATAAAGAGTCAATGAGCAGCATCTTGCCTAGGAAACTAAGGAAATAATTGTGCATGCTTTGATGTTTTGATTTTTGATTTTTTCGTTCTCAAAGGGAAAAATTCAAAAAGGTTATTTTGATCCTACCATTCGTGACTTGGGATATTGTCAAAATTTATAGACTCTCAAACATCAATAATATTTGTTAAAGCTTGGCTACAAGAAATGTGGCGTGATAGCCGAGAGGTAAGGTGTGTGGTTCGCACACCAATGATTGAGAGTTCAATCCCCTGCCTCCGTGAAGCTGTCTGTGTGAGGATGAGCTCTTACTTAACCATAGCTTCAGGTTGACCATAGCCTGACCAATGTTGGCTGCAATGATGGTACCACGTGAAAGTTTCAGACGCAAAAAAAGTGACTATAGTCACCAAAAAAAGAGCAATGCTGCTCATAAAAAGATCAGTCTGAAATGTGAGGAATAATAAGAAAAAGGGCAGCTGAAAACAGGCTACTGTAGGCCTAATGCTGTTCCGCTGCGATTACGCAGAAACCACAATTATTAATATTATTAAATGTTGTGTTTTCATAAAAAGTTCCTGATACATTGTTAAAACAATTTTGAGAATGAAAAAATTTCAAGGGATAAAAGATTTATCAGAATCCAGTCAAATTTGGCATATAAAATCCTCAGTGATTCCTGAGACTAAGCTAAACTGATTTTTTTGGTTAGTATGAAAATCGAATATTTTTTATGCAAACATTTTTGGTGAAGAATGTTAAAAGTTAATTTCTCTCAGGTGTGAGATTTTTTCAAACTAAATCAAACGCGAAAATCAAACTCGAAACTGGAAAGTTTTCCGGTGAATCTGAATCTTGGAGCTTTCCACGGTACTTTCAATCCAAATGGCTCGGGAAACGAAATATTTTCTCGTACGGTAAAGTGTGAATTTTGCGAACGACAACTTTTGTCGCTGATATCTAGCTGCTGATAGCTTATATCTGAGCTGACAAAACCATCTTATTCACGTGTTTATAGGATTTAAAACAAAAAAAAACAAAGACAAAAAAATTAACAACCCCTAGGTAATATCAACGCTTGAAAAAATATATAAAAGATTAGCTTCAACTGGTGTTAAAAACATGGAAACTTCGCCGCAAATTTGCAGCAATTTTAACCATAAACATGCAATGAGTGAAAAAACAGTCCTGGCATAAGTAAGTTCTGCGCTTAGTAATGCCGAAAATACATAATAACTACAATGAAGAACGCCAAAATGATAATAAATCTAACAAAATCGCACATACTCAGTCTCATCTCGGCTTTCAGAATCCCAGTTAAGTAAGATCTATTCTTAAATATATAAAGTATTTGAGATCTAAGCTTAAAAGGCAAAATATCTGGGTTTATAAACGCCAATTCAGGTGATATTTAATGAAGGATAAAGAGTTTTTTATATCTACGGTTTTTATATCTACGGATAAATAATATCTCAACTTGGAAACGCAAAAATCTTTGCTTAGAAGCGCCGAAAAGCTAATTCTTTTTTGTTCTAAAATTCGCAAACCCACTTTTATGTCAGATATACGCTTAGAGGGGCATTTTAATTGATCCACGCTTAGAAACCCAATCTTATGTAAACTCTACGCTTAAGAAACCTAACGTAAATAGAATCACCACTTACAAACGTAGAATTAGGTAGGTGATAATCTTAGATCCGAAAAGAACATTATAGGTTGTCAGATATTAATAGAAACGCAATGTTATGTAAAATCTAGAATTTGCAACGCACAATCATTAAAGATATAAGTTTAGAAACAGAAAGATATGTAGAGTCTAAGCTTGAAAACAGAAA
Organism: Convolutriloba macropyga; assembly: GCF_964194025.1. Classification (NCBI taxonomy): domain Eukaryota; kingdom Metazoa; phylum Xenacoelomorpha; order Acoela; family Convolutidae; genus Convolutriloba; species Convolutriloba macropyga. The sequence continues at coordinate 7,738 of NW_027450311.1, read as the reverse complement.
ATTGTGCGAGATCTGCTCTTCGAAACACAAAACTGTTTTTTCATCGCTTTCCAACCAAAAAAAATTAAGATTACATTTGGAGGCGCGAAATTAAGTAAAATCTACTTCTAGAAACGCAAAATGACTTAAGAGCTACGCTAATAAACTCAAATTTAATTGGGATCTCTCCTTTTAAAACAATTATTACCAAAAAAGGTACGCGAAGTATGAGCATCATTCATTCATGAAAAAAAAACCATTTCTGAAGGAAACTAAAGCATCGTAGAACTTTGTTGAAAGGGACAACTACCAAGCAGGAAGTCACCGGTTCGAGTCTGACATACATAGTGTTATGCGCAGCAAAAACAGGGGAGAAACGTGTAGAAGTGATCAAATCATTCAAGATCCACCGATAGAGGCGCTAAAATTGCACAAGATCTACGCTTTGAAACGCTAATATCATGTAAGTTCAGCGCTTGAAAAACCAAAACTGTGTAATACAAGCGTTGAAAACCGTTCACAAGAAAGAATTGTGACTGCACTTTTCTTAAATACCTTTATAACCTACGCAGATTATATAATGTGCTTAGTTTCCTTCGTTGCACAACCCCCCCCCCTCCAAACGCACAATTGTGTTTTATAACGCACAATAATGAAAATTACAATGAGTGAGAACATCAAAAGTCAGTTTTCTTTTTTATTTAGCGAATCCCCACCAAGAAAAATCAATTGCACAAATTCCCCCCCCCAATTTCAGAGATTTATGCTGGAGAATTGTGACAATAGGCCAAAAAAATTTGTGGGTTCAATTTGAAATTTATAGCTCCTCTAGGTCACTTTTAAATTTTTTGAACTAACTGTAATATTTGTAATTTTTTTTATCATCTCAGTTGAAGGTTTTCATAATTTCAAAATTAAATAATTGTTTTATATTTTATGTGAAAATTGAAATTGATTACTTTTACATTATTTAAATCAAGTCGTAGGTATTTCTTAGGTAAATCAATTCTTGTTTAAGTCAAGTGCAACATTTGCTCCTGATCCTAAAGCGTTTTTTGGTTCTACCTCAATATAGATTATAAAATATTTTTGTCGAAACGAGAATTAGTCGCCCTTGATTATTTAGATAAACCTCATTTAATAATCCATTTAACGTGTAAATGTATTCCACGTACAATTGCTTTGTATAAATAACTTTAAAATTAGAAACAAAAATAGAATTAGACAACGAAGGATCGCTTTTTCATGCTTTGCAAAACCCATTGACTGAAATCTGTAAGTGCATGCCACTTTGTATCGTCAGTCTTTTCCACAAAACCACTCTAAAGGCGTTCTGTGGAAAACACTGACGGATTACTGCAATTGTTGTTCAGCCTTTCGTAAGTGAATATACGGGCGAATATAAGCTAATTTAGTTGGTCTGTATTAACCAGTAAGGCACTTATCTGACCCAAAAACTCAATAAATCAATCATCTCTTGCACATTTTTTAAGTCTGAAATAAACATGTTCATTGGTCCTGTGAAAAATTTTGGGTGGCAAAGAATTCACAGTTTTTTTTTTTTTAAAAACTCTGGTTTAGTATATGCAAAACCCTTAATTTAGATCAATTTCGCCGCTGTATTATGCTGGTGGAATTCCTTCACGGAAACTTGAACAACAATTACATTAAGTCATCAGAAAACAGAACAGATTTAGAGCAGCTCTGTGAAAAAAAAACTGAAGATACAAAGTGTTCTTCATTTACAGAGTTCTGTCAGTAGATTTTAAAAAGCATGAAAAATAATACCACACTCTTCAATTCTAACTTTTTTGTATTTGTAAAGCTCTTTAATCAGAGTAGCGTTTTGTGGAATACGCACACTTACATTTTTAATCGATTATTTAAAAAAAAACAAATATCGCCTCTCCCATAATTGAGAATAGTTTTTATAATCAAGGGCAATTAATTCTGATTAGCACAATATTAATTAAAGATCTTCATAGAGATTAACCCAAATTCTTTTTTGGGCTATAAGCAATCGTGGCGGGTTTTCATGACGCAAATCTTGAAAACTAAGACCTCAAATAGCGAAATCTAATCGTATTTGCCTGTGAAATACAATAACACTAAGACGTCAGTGTTTTCCACAAATCGGTTATTTGGAAAACACTGACTTAATCCCCTAAAAATATACCATTACAAGTCATTTTTTAAAATCAAACTTAAGTATATTTCACAGAAAGAATGTATTCTGTCAAAGACGTCAGTCGCATGCGCTTTTTGTAAAACAAACAAACAAACCACAAAATTGAAGAAACAAGACTTGATAAGTGAATGTTTGAATTTGAACAAATTATGATTACAACTTAAAGATAAAAACGCTTTCCTCCGACAACAAAAAAACAAAATGGTTGATAGTCTAATTGACAAAGTAAACGAAAAAACATCGAACCAAATCCATGACAACAACAAAGTTCAACAGCATCCACAACGAACCAAGACTTTTTATCCAAAGTTTATACCAAGATTAACAAAGACACTTCTGATAGTACATACAAAAAAGTACAAGCAAAAGATCTGAGCGCAAGTACAGCTATACACTCCTATCCTTCAGCAAAAACAATACAACGGTTATCGCAATATTGAAAATCTTATTATACATGTTGGACATAACAAAATTGATTCGGGATATAGCGGTTTTGAAACAGCTAGTTTTTTAATGGAAAATGTATCGGAAATTATAAAGAAACTGTCACAACTCAAAGTTGCACTTGGAAAAATTCCACCAGTTAAAGATGGTTTTTTTGGTCGCAGGAAAATTAACGAAAAGATAGATAATTATAATGAAGCGTTAGAAAATGTTGCAACGGAGTTGAGTGGCGTTTTTGATTTTGACGTTGTTTTTTTTTAATAATGTACTGGAAACGAACGATATCAGCAATGATGGAATACAACCATCGGTCAGTCATGGTAAACCAAAAGTTTTCAGAAATATTGGGAATTTCTACGTGCATCTCGAGCTCACGGTGTCAGAAACTGAAATAGAACCTGGAATTATCAAACAAAACTCTGGAAAAATTTTGATCACTCTGATAGCAACAGTTTTTCTGGTTTGCATCCAAAACAAGCATTTTTACCTCCAACTCATTATATTTTTGGCTTCTGGTTTGGTGAAATATAGAACAATGCGACTTTTCTTGATATTTTTAGTTTTCAGTATACTTATGGGAAGAGAAAATCAAACTGAAATTCATAAGCGAACATTTGAAATGTATTATTCCAACAAAATTAAAAAAAACTGATGTTTGTTTTTTTTTTAAACAGTTGATTGACATATTTTTTTTTCTTCCTGAAACTAATAGTTTTGTGTTCACTTGTACGTCTCATGCTGTCAGGGGACATTGAATTGAACCATGGGCCTCACCTGGAAAATTTGATTGAGTATTCAAGTTACACGAAAAATAGAGGATCAAGCCACTCGCCTTTATTTTACCTTATTAACTGTCAAAGATTGAAGAAAAAGTTTGAAGAGTTTTTAAACTTTTTGCAAACAGCTCCAATAAATACGTTTGTCGCTGTAATTGAAACCTGGTTGGACACTGATTGTAATACTGAAAAAAATTTAAGAGCATCAAATACTTTATTTGGGAAATGTAGATCGGACAAAACAGGGGCTTCAAAGGGCGGAGGAGTAGATATTTTTGTCCCGAAAAGAATTACCGCCGATATTAAATCAAGAATGGAAACGGTTGATGAGGGTTTTTTTGAATCCATTTGGATTGAAAGAACTGATGCTCTGACTGAAAAATTACTTGTTAACGTTTCTTATTGCCCGAACAAACATCTTGGTGAGTATTTTCTTAATCAGTTATGTACCGAATTAGCGGGGGCATATAGCGTTACAGATAACGTTATTTTGCTGGGATATTACAACTTGAATTATCTGAACAAGACAGAAAAAAGTAAACTAGACATTTATGCGTCAAATTCAGGATTCAAAATTGTTAACCTAAGGGATGCAACCAGATGTACTGATAAAATATTTGCTTTTATTGATCACTATTTCGTTTCGAAAGATCAGATAATTGCCTACAATCTCACAATGTCATAACAACCCCTTTTAACTACGACCATTTTCTTGTTATCTTCGAATCAAACCCCTCTCATTGAAATCTGAGAGTGACAACATAAAAACAATGAGAAATTTTTGATTTTTCTCAGGCTCTAAATTTAACAGAGATCTTGCCCTATCCGAATGGTGTAGAATGTACCAATATAAGAATGGCAACGATATGTTTGATTCCTTCATCGATAATTTTGAGGAAATTGTTGAAAAACACGCACCAATTCAGACTGTTAAAAAAGGGTCAGACAGTTTTAAGAGTTCTAAGCCCTTAATAACACAGGAATTGAAGCATTTGATCGCCCAAAAACAGTTTTTATTCAATAAATGGAAAAAAATTCTTGACAGTGAGACGTACAAAGAATTTAAGCGCCTAAGAAACTTAGTTAATAGGAGAATAAGGGAGGCGCTCAACAATTTTTGCATCAATTTCCTCCAAAAACTACCAACAAAAAAGGAACAATGAAAATTCGTTAAACAGAAGACCAGTCCGAGTGAAAGAGGTGTCAAGGTTGATGAAATCAGATTAGAAAGTGGTGAAATTTCGAGGGAACCAAAAAATTTTGTCAATTGTGAAAAAAGATCTTTGGCTAATCTTGGTGTTTTCAAAGGTTCAGATATTGCTTGTAAGTACCATGATAAACTTAATATACCTGTATTCACATTCAGAACTGTGACTAGAAAAAACTTTATTCAGTACATCTATAGTTCGCCTTAAATGAGTGCACTAAAGAGATAATTATTCCAACTATAATGAAACTAGCCTATGTAACACCAATAAAGGTGATAAATTAGATGGCACAAATTATCGACCAAATTCTGTAACTCCGGGTTTTGCTAAAGTCTTTGAGCGCCTCCTTGTGACTCAGATGATGGAGTTAAGCATTGATAAGCATAAAATTATAAATAAAGAACGATTCGGATTTCGGTAAAAAGAAGTCTGCAATAGATGCAGTTTTAGAACTGGTTAAAACAGTTTCAGTTAATTTAGATCAAACCAGTTATTTTTGTAGACCATACAAAAGAGTTCAATTCCATTTCGCATAACATTTTCCTTGAAAAAATTAAATTGTATGGTTTTTCCCAGGAAGCGAAAGAATTATTTGCCAACCGCAGACAATTGGTAAAACTTAATGGCATGTTCTCTGATTTTGATATTTTGAATCACGGTGTGCCACAAGGAACTGTTTTAGGACCACTCCTTTTTCTTTTATATGTGAACGATTTCTCATCTAATATAAACACAACGGAATAAGTAATTCAATTCTCAGATGACACAAGTATTGTCTGTTGTGGACAGAAAAAAAGTGCTTACATGAAAAAGCCACGGAAAAATTACAAAAACAGAAGAATATGTAGAGTTGAACAAACTAACTTTGAATACAAACAAAACCGAATTAATCTTTTTCTCGCGCAATAATTCTGACTTCGCATCTATTTTTTACAAAAACGAAGTTCTCACGACACAAAAAAGTCACAGATATTCTTCTTCTAAAATCACTTGTGCTTTCACACTTATCATTTTCGGCAATCTTTTTTCAAAATTTATCAGCAAAAAACCTAAAACGCTAATCCAGACAAAGACCCTCCCAGCTGAGCTAATAATAGCAGAAATGTCGCTAATCAAATTTCATTATGATATCGCTTGGCTAGAAAATTCTGAAAGTTTTCATGGGCATCTGAGTCTTCATCAAAATACTCGAACAAAACAATTCAAATTTAGACAAAATGCCAAAAACAGCTTTGGATTGAATTCGATTGTTCGTCAATGCGTACAAAAATAGAATAAGTTACCACAGTGGCTTCGGTTGGCAAAAACTGAAAACGTTTTTAAGAAAACGTTGAATGAATTCTTGCTATCACCACATGAAAAAATTCCTTTGAATAGTAACGTAGGAGCTTTTAAAGGTTATTTTTAGATTTAGGAAGAAAACAATCGAAAGAAGATTTTATAATGTGATTCTTTAAGAAATATGTTCATGTTTAATATATTATTTTGTTTGAATGATTTGAAGTATTCTTTTGTTTCAAGTATATTTAACTTTATGGTTATATTTTTAATTTACTTGTTGCAAAAAAAGATTGCGAATGTATCCACTTACACAAATCGTTCATTTAGGCCCGATTTGAGGGATCTGTTCTGACCTGTAATGATCGCCCCGCAAAAGGAGATTTTAATTGAAGTTATTTGCCAACATATGTTTCCTTATCCACGAAGTCCCGATTGGGAACACTCTTTTGGGAATATTCCCGACCTGACTTGACGTATTGATTTTACTGGGTTGGCTCTTTGAGCTTATGAACTTATGCTATGCTCAGGCTAATGATCATGGCATCCGTTAAATTTTTTATTGTAAAATTTGGAAAAAAATTGTTAATTCGGAAAAATCAAAGCTCGCTAAGGGAAAACTTTGGCGCGTTATGGCGAGAGGTTTAATAAAAGCAGAATTCAATTTTTGATGAATTACCTTTTTGGGCAAACTTTGTTTCATTTTTCATAAGGCAATGAGCTGCTGTTAATAGAAATTCTTTGTCAATCAATGTAGATCCACAATGAGCTTCCTCTTTTTGGTTCCAAATTAACCTCAGTAGAAAAAAGAAGGGGTAATTGTTTTTCTGTGCAGTTGAGCCGTCAATAACTCGTTTATTTCTCTGTTCACCTTCGGGCAAATAAGCGCAAGACAATGCAAAAATGTATGCAAAAGTGAAACCAATGTTTAGGTAAGCTTTCATTTTATATCGTTTCTTAGATTTTAATGCTTTGTTACATATACTTTTTTAAATTAATTTTCTATTCAGAAATGATTCCCAAGCTGTGTGATCGAGATAAACTGGTTTTCGGTCTCCTCTTCGCCGTTTTTGTTACGGAATTGTAGCAATTTAAATTGCGCTATTTCTGAGCCTTGAACTAAATTAAAATCTGTAAATATGTGAGAGCTAGCAAATTAACCAGATTTAGAGCAAAACTGTAACAGCCTTTTGATATCTTTCTTGATCATTTTGCGGGGATTTAAGTATGTGGTTTTATTTTGCAGTTGAGTTATTATTAAATCTACGCAGCGGAATTAGCTATAAATGCGATCAACAGCTCTTTTACCCGGTTTAGTTATTCCTCACTGGCAGTGGAAACAGAACAAACTGAGCAGATCGATTCCTACCAATTTTTTTTCCAGATATATTCTTGCATGTCAATGTGTGTATTTTATTTATATGCTGTTTTAGATAAATCAGTTCAGTTTTTACAAAATGCCCCAGTTGAGAGGTCGACTTATGAAAAGACCGTGGTCGACCGATATCGGGTATGTAAAGACAGTGGTCGACCGATAATGGATATGATGAGACTTAAGGTCGACAGTAATGGTCATGGTCGAGTTTAGGTTGACCGTTATTGGTCGTAGTCGACTTTAGGTTGAGGATTTTGGACATGGTCGACCTTAGGTCGACGGTATCGGTCAAGCAGTTTTTGATAGTGTCCTTCAAAAATCTACCTCAAAACTCGGATCGGTAAATCCAGGTCCAATCATTACTAGAGGAATATTGCCTATGATGTCTTGTCTGTTTCTATCTTTTCCAGCTCATTTGGAGCCTTAATTCGCAAAAGAGGACTCATGGTAAGGCCTGTCAAGTCTCAACGGGGCAGCATTATCCATTATT
>NW_027450310.1:0-12500 GCF_964194025.1 Convolutriloba macropyga | reverse complement strand
TGTTCATTCGCCATTACTAAGGGATTCTCAGTTGATTTCTTTTCCTCCCCTTACTGATATGCTTAAGTTAAGGGGGTTCTCTCGCCCAATTCAGGTTATGTAGTTGATTGTCTCTTAATTGGTTCACTGACCAATATGAGACAGAAACCGATTCAGCAGTTTTGTTCGCTACTACTATCAAACACAGGTCGAAGTTTCCATTCAGTCATTAATTCCAACTTTCAAATGTTGTTGTTTCAGCTTTCGCTTACTAGAAGCAACATAATACTCGCTGCAATACAGACCTCGGGAAACCCTCACCGTGAATAAGGTTCACTCACATATTTCACTACATTTTGCGTGGGATTGGAGATGAGGCTACTCGTTCTTGCTCAGTACTAGGCTGAAAATTAACGAAACTTCGTTACAAACGTTCACATGTTGATGTTTCCGCTTTCGCGTACTCGAAACAACATAATACTAGTCTTTGTAATTTAGTTTCATAATTTCAACTGTTCTCATGCAGAATTTTTGCTCATTCTTATCCCAAATTTTGACCTGGCTACTAGTTACACTCCTTGTACTTATTGCAAAATGACCACAAATTTCAACAGCTTTCACATGTTGCTGTTTCGGCTTTCGCTTACTACAGTCAACATAATACTCGTTGCAAAATAAGTGCTCGGCATCTGCAATTTTCCAAAGACGAAGTTTCGCCAGTTCAATTTTCGCTCGCCAATTATGGCTACTAATTCACACGGTACTGAGCTCAACAACATTAAATTTGTTCAGCAAGACTTTCACATGTTGATGTTTTGGCTTTCGCCTACTAGAAGCAACATAATACTCGTCTTGTTAGCTCATTCAATGAGAATAGCTTTTCCCGTTGAGAATTTTTGCCTTCAATTGGCGTTGTAGTGAGTTTGGCTACTCAGATCACCAAATACTTGTGACAATTCGAACCAGAAATGTTTTCAATTTTCACATGCTGATGTTTCGGATTCAACCTACTAGAAGCAGCATAATACTTGTATTCAACAATTTCTGTATCAAATCCCAGTTTTCTCTGGTGCATCTTTGCCAAACTATTCCAAACTGCCTGAGTCTGAATACCAATTACAGGTACTAGTAAATGCACGTTACTAAGGACTATATAGTTCTAGGTTACTGTACACAACGACGTTCACATGTTGATGTTTCAGCTGCCGCTTACTAGAAACAACATAATACTTATCGTGCATACCTTTCCATAACTTGTCCTTTTCAGATGCATTAGTTTCCCTTTGTCTTGGCTTCTACAGTCAGACTGGCTACTAGTAACAGCACAGTACTAATCACATATCGTTCTACAGTTTGCAGACAACTTTCACATGTTGATGTTTCAGCTTTCGCCTACTAGAAACAACATAATACTCGCTGTATACATTTGTAGTTCTCTATGTAACTTTCATGTGAAGAAGTTTCGCCAGTCTTTTTGACTGTCTCAAATCTGAGTCATGCTTAGGCTACTAGTTGCTTCATAGTACTTATCGCCTCGAGATCATTGAACAAAACTTGATTTTCACATGTTGCTGTTTCAGCTTCCGCTTACTAGAAACAACATAATACTAGTCTCATTAAGTTCCGTCTCTTTGCAATTTTCTTATGAAGAAAATTCGCCATCACAATGACTCCAGCAGTTCTTGATCAAGGAATGCAATCATTGATCAGAATGCTATTATTTGAATCGGTTCTGCTTTAAGTGTTCCAATTTTATTGGAAGCACCAACAATAGAACATCAATGTGTTCAATCGAGAGTTATATAACCCTGAATCGGACGCAGTCAACAGCCGAAGCCGAGACCGCCTTTTGCGTTAGAGAGGTCGGTAAACAAATCTTGCGATTCATACCGAATTAACACATATAGCTGTGCTCCTCTTCGTAAAGCGAGCCAAGTGATCCCCTGTTGAAGGATGTATTTGGACCAATCTAGTAGCATTTGGTTTCCAACAAGCTCTCCCAAGTTAGCTTACTTATTGGGCTTTTCAACCAATTCGGTTGGCTACAAGCATCATCAAAGTACTAGCCACAGTTTGATCGCAAAATTCTACGACTTTCACATGTTGATGTTTCGGCTTGCGCTTAGCCTACTATAAGCAACATAATACTAGTCATATCATAGAGCGTGATCAGCTTGTGACGTTCTCATGATGAAGTTTCACCAACAGTGTCTCACTTCGAGCTTAAATCCAGCTACTAGTAACTACACAGTACTGACTGCAACGATAACTTTTATCTATACCTTTCACATGCTGCGCTTTCGGCCAGGGCCTACTAACGTCAACATAATACTCGATATAAACTTTTGTTCATGATGCAGCTTCCCCATGCAGAAGTTTCGCCTTCAAATGCTCTCTTGGCCATATGACGTAAGAAAAGGTTACTAGTAACATCACAGTACTAGCCACAGTTTGATTGCAAAATTCTACGACTTTCACATGTTGATGTTTCGGCTTGCGCTTAGCCTACTAGAAGCAACATAATACTAGTCATATCATAGAGCGTGATCAGCTTGTGACGTTCTCATGATGAAGTTTCACCAACAGTGTCTCATTTCGAGCTTAAATCCAGCTACTAGTAACTACACAGTACTGACTGCAACGCTAACTTTTATCTATACCTTTCACATGCTGCGCTTTCGGCCAGGGCCTACTAACGTCAACATAATACTCGATATAAACTTTTGTTCATGATGCAGCTTCCCCATGCAGAAGTTTCGCCTTCAAATGCTCTCTTGGCCATATGACGTAACACAAGGTTACTAGTAACATCACAGTACTAGCCACAATTTGATCGCAAAATTCTACGACTTTCACATGTTGATGTTTCGGCTTGCGCTTAGCCTACTAGAAGCAACATAATACTAGTCATATCATGGAGCGTGATCAGCTTGTGACGTTCTCATGATGAAGTTTCACCAACAGTGTCTCATTTCGAGCTTAAATCCAGCTACTAGTAACTACACAGTACTGACTGCAACGATAACTTTTATCTATACCTTTCACATGCTGCGCTTTCGGCCAGGGCCTACTAATGTCAACATAATACTCGATATAAACTTTTGTTCATGATGCAGCTTCCCCATGCAGAAGTTTCGCCTTCAAATGCTCTCTTGGCCATATGACGTAACACAAGGTTACTAGTAACATCACAGTACTAGCCACAATTTGATCGCAAAATTCTACGACTTTCACATGTTGATGTTTCGGCTTGCGCTTAGCCTACTAGAAGCAACATAATACTAGTCATATCATAGAGCTTGATCAGCTTGTGACATTCTCATGATGAAGTTTCACCAACAGTGTCTCATTTTGAGCTTAAATCCAGCTACTAGTAACTACACAGTACTGACTGCAACAATAACTTTTATCTATACCTTTCACATGCTGCGTTTTCGGCCAAGGCCTACTAACGTCAACATAATACTCGATATAAAATTTTGATCATGATGCAGCTTTCCCATGCAGAAGTTTCGCCTTCAAATGCTCTCTTGGCCATATGACGGAACACCAGGTTACTAGTAACATCACAGTACTAGCCACAGTTTGATTGCAAAATTCTACGACTTTCACATGTTGATGTTTCGGCTTGCGCTTAGCCTACTAGAAGCAACATAATACTAGTCATATCATAGAGCGTGATCAGCTTGTGACGTTCTCATGATGAAGTTTCACCAATAGTGTTTCATTCGAATTGGTTCTGCTTTAAGCTCTCCAATTGTTTTGGATGAACCAGTTTTGCCCTTCGAAGCCACTTTTGTGAGCTTTTGTGGGTCTTTACCAAGAGGATATACCTCAAGGCCTCTTTCAATTCCTTTAAGTTCTTTCAACTCCTTTACAGTTTCTAGGTTCACATAGCTGCAAACCTTATTTCTAGTTTTAAGTCTGGCCAACTTGGGGAGAGTTGGTGCAGACCGTGACCAATTCTAGTAGGATGCCACAACAAGAATGTGATCAACTTAGCTTGTCGATGAACCTGCCCCACATTCAAACAACTCTATCGCCTTTTCCTCGTATAGTTATATGCGAGGGCCTCTCATAGAGAGCGCTGTTAGCAACCTTTTCCACATAGACGATAAAGTTGTGAGTGTTTTGCACATGGCTGTTGTCATCACCACGTGACGAGTCAACTCAGCTTGACTCTCTACACTCCGACAAGCTTTGCACATACGCCTTTAGTTCAGTATGTGTCTTTAATCTGACTCCGGTGCCTCAAGCCGGAAAAATTGTCAGATTATGATCATTATCGGTTAGTCATCCCGATGCAAGATCGTATCGTACTGTCTTTGTCTACCTCCAGATTCCGAAGAACAGGAGGAGACTCTCCCAGACCTACATATCTGGGAGAATGTTCAGAGGGCGAGAAGCTGTGGATTACTCTCCCCTAAGAACTGACTAAACTTTACCCTCGTCCAAGGTAAGTTTATTTTAGCTAGCCTTCTATGTAAAGGATCTGAGGCTAAGCTGTGTTTTTTCGAGCCTTTGGCTCGGAGCAAGTTCAGTGGGCGCCCCGAGTAGCTCAACTCTTTCCCACTGAACAGCGCAACGCTCTGTCACTCGCTGGGATTTTTGCGTGTCGGTTCTAACCACGCGACTTGTGGACCTTTTTAGGCCTTTCTCATTCACAAGTCTATAGCTGGGCTTCTATAACCCAGCTTCTGAGATCTAGATAGCTGCAGTTCTGCTAGGCTGCTTTTGCTAACTAGTCTCCCTTTAAGCAGTCCCTTGCCATGACTGCTGAACTATGTATCCACACAAGTAGTTTTTGAGCTCGATACATAATTCGAGATTGGTTGCCAAGCAATCTCTAGCGACAGAGCGTCATGCGCACTACAGACATGGCCTCTACCAGCAGCCATGCCCGAAGGAATCAATCACTGATCCTTCCGCAGGTTCCCCTACGGAAACCTTGTTACGACTTTTACTTCCTCTAGACAATTAAGCTCGATCCGCTTCATCCCGTTGCCGGAGACCGAAGTCCCAACAGTAGGAATTTGCAATTCTTGCTTAACTATCCAATCAGTAGTAGCGACGGGCGGTGTGTACAAAGGGCAGGGACGTAATCCCTATGAGTTGTTGACTCATAAGTACCAGGAATTCCTGGTTCACGTCTGCAAGTTACAACAGACGATCCCCTTGAAGCGCTGTACTTTTCTCTGATTGCCCAGTCCATTTCGGACCAAGGGCTGAGTACTCAATCTAAAAGTACACAGTGTAGCGCGCGTGCAGTCCAGAACATCTAAGGGCATCACAGACCTGTTATAGCCTCACTTCATCTGCGGTATTTAATTCCGCATAGTTCCTCTAAGAAGTGTTTGAATTCACATATAGTGAATTTCATTATTTAGATGGAGAAGATCTCGTTCGTTATCGGAATTAACCAGACAGATCACTCCACTAACTAAGAACGGCCATGCACCACCGCCCATATAATCATGAAAGATATTCAATCTGTCAATCCTTAAGATGTCTGGACCGGGTGAGTTTTCCCGTGTTGAGTCAAATTAAGCCGCAGGCTCCACTCCTGGTGGTGCCCTTCCGTCAATTCCTTTAAGTTTCGATTTTGTAACCATACTTCCCCCGGAACCAATAAACTTTGGTTTCCCGGTTAATCTCTTGCCAAGTCAAGATCGACTTTGACAAATTGTAGGTTGGTATAGTTTATGGTCAGAATTACGAGGGTATCTAATCCTCTTCAATACTCTGACTTTCGTTCTTGATTAATGAAAACATTCTTGGCAAATGCTTTCGCAGTAGTTTGTCTTGCCACGATCCAAGAATTTCACCTCTAACGTAGCAATACAAATGCCCCCGTCTGTTCCTTTCAATCATTACCGCACTCAGCCAACCGGCATCAATCGAGTAGCGGGTCATTCTCCATTATTCCATGCTTTATTATTCGATCCCAAAGGATGCTTTGAACACTCTAATTTTCTCAGGGTGAAAACACCGTTTCCACAGTTCGTCACATTTAAGTGCAAACTATTTCTTCGATGCGAAGGATGAGCGGAACGAGTCAACAGATTTAACTGAAGACCATGTTGCCGTTCTACTCAAACAGATCCAACTATGAGCTTTTTAAACGCAGCAACTATTGCATACGCTTGTAGAGGCTGGTATTACCGCGGCTGCTGGCACCAGACTTGCCCTCTACTCGTTCATCAATGGAGCTTTTAAGTCCATTCCATTCTGATTACAAACCATAAAGGTTCATATCATTATTTCTAGTCACTACCTCCTCGTGCGGAGAGTGGGTAATTTGCGTGCCTGCTGCCTTCCTTGGATGTGGTAGCCGTTTCTAAGGCTCCCTCTCCGGAATCGAACCCTGATTCCCCGTTACCCGTCACAACCATGGTAGTCCGTTACACTACCATCATAGGTTGATAGGTCAGAAATTCGGAAGTTCCGTCCCCAAGCCGAAGCTATCTGGGATCTTTCAGTTACTAGGACTCATCACGGGATGTGTCTGTACTTAGCAAATCACCCGGTGTAGTCTTGTAAAAGTCTCCGACAGTGTCGGACAATCAGCATGCATTAGCTGCAGGGTTACCGCAGTTATTCATTTAGCTTGCAAATCAACTAATAGATAGTAACTGATTTAATGAGCCATTCGCGGTTCCACTTTTTCAAGCTTCGCTTGCACATGCATGGCTTAGTCTTTCAGACAAGCATATGGCAACTGACAGGATCAATCAGTTTAATTGTACTTTGAACAATCTTTCGATTTGTTCGAATTTAGAAAGACATAGCCTTGCGGCCTCGTCAATCTTGCTTTGAGCTTTTTAAATCACGAAGAGTTTCAATGCATGCTTTGGCATGGCTACTAGTTACTACACAGTACTCTACACACTTAGAGTTACCCACGATTACACATTTCACATGCTGATGTTTCGGCTCGCGCGTACTAGAAACAGCATAATACTATGTGTACTGGTAGATAGCGCTCTGTGAGCATTTCCCATGAGCAGGTTTTGCCCTCCAAATCTCTGTTCTACTGTTACCAATACCGGCTAACAACTGTATCATACTAGGGAGAATTGACTCATGATTTAAAAACCAGATGTTCACATGTCGATGTTTCGGCTCTCGCCTACTAGAAACAACATAATACTAGTCTGTTAAAAATCTCAATCACGCCGCCTCTTCAGATACAGAAGTTTTACCTTTTATTGGTTAGAGAACAGCTTTCCAGCTGTCGACATGGTTACTAGTAACAACACCGTACTCAACACAAAAACTTTTCAACTTCACAACTTTCACATGCTGATGTTTCTGCTTTCGCATACTAGAAACAGCATAATACTTATTGTTTTGTCAAGTAATTTGTGTGTCTTTCCCATGTGAAGTTTCACCGGTCAACAATGTTTCCCTGACCAATTACGGCTACTAGTAGCTGTATAATACTAGGGAAAATGATTGAGGATTTAATATCAGATTTTCACATGTTGATGTTTCGGCTTTCGCCTACTAGAAACAACATAATACTAGTCTGCTAAGAAATCTCGCTCAAATTGCCTTTTCACATACAGAAGTTTCACCTTCTATTGGTTAGAGAACAGTTCTCAGCTGTCGACATGGTTACTAGTAACAACATCGTACTCAACACAAAAATTCTTCAACTTCACAACTTTCACATGCTGATGTTTCTGCTTTCGCGTACTAGAAACAGCATAATACTTATTGCTTTGTCAAGAAGTGTGTGTGTCTTTCCCATGCGAAAGTTTCACCGGTCAGCAATAATTGCCGTGTCCAATTAAGGTTACTCATAGCTGTATAATACTAGGGAAAATGATTGAGGATTTAATATCAGATTTTCACATGTTGATGTTTCGGCTTTCGCCTACTAGAAACAACATAATACTAGTCTGCTAATAAATCTCGCTCAAATTGCCTTTTCACATACAGAAGTTTCACCTCTTCTTGGTCACTGTACAGATGATGCTGTCTGTTCTTTATTTGGTTCTGCTTATTATAAGGAGGGGCATCACTCCTTCCTCCTTGGTTTGCATGCATTAAGCCTGCTTTGTGAAAAGCGTATCTTTCTAGCTTTTCTTCGCCTTACTCGAGTAGGACGATACAATCCAGACATTAGTCAGTCTTGGTGTAAAGTCACTGAGTATTATTCGGTTCTGCTTTATTCAGCAATATGCTGTATAATTGTTGTAATTTGCGAACATATTTGTTCTCAGTTCCGAACTACTAGCGACGACAGATTACCAGCGGTCATGAGCCATCAAGGTAGTTCTTTGGTGCATCAAGTAGAGAGGTGCCATCAAACAACACTTCCCTAATAATGCTACACACATAGAATTTGCTACAGTGCAGCTTTTTACTTTGCAAAATTTGCGCACAAATTTTGCATAGAATAAATGTTTTATCAAGATTTTTAGATCCCCTCCCTTGAGAGAACGTTACTCCTTTAAGTGAACACCCCGCGGCGTCCTGTTGTTATTGCTTATAACCATTTCGCAAGCCGGAGGCATAATGCACTACGCAAGCCGCTACTTTGGCACAGAGGCACCTAGTTTTACACCCGGGACTTCAGGTGGCCCAGTTTTACACCCAGTACAGCGGTGCCAGTTGGTAACCCGGTGGATCCTCGGAGACCAGACATGATCATAGATCAAACCCGATGTATGCTACTCCTGAACGTATAGTATCTCCACTGTGCAATGAAATTATCGTTCGTTTCGGGCCTTCCTATACGTTCAGCAGACAATCGCTAGGAATTCACCTCGTGACCCGTGGTGACCACACTGGATTTCAAGTTTATTGATTTGGACAGACCTGTCATTTATTTTGCTTTTCAGCTTCAGTTCTGCTCGATCTAGCTTGCCTAAGGCTTGATCTCGCTTTGCTCACCCCTGTAGGAGCCTCTACTAGTACCACTCGGAGTAATGGGGAATCCACCAGACCTAATCGATGAATGCCATCAAACAACAAACATCATACCCGGCTTCATCAGGCATATTTTATTACTTCCGAGAGGTACTTTAGTATCAGATCTTTCTCCATGCCTCTTATGAGGACCCGTCAGACCTTTCGGTTTATCGTTTAGCTTCAGTCCTGCTCGATCTAGCTTTCCCAAGGCTCGATCTAGCTCTATTCGCCCCACTAGAGGGCTCTCTAAGACCCCTCGGTCTTAGTGTTAGCTCCGGTACTGCTCGGTCGTGCTTGCTGAAGGCCCGACCCAGCTTTAGTTAGATTCTCGTACTTTCTCTTGGCCTCTCTAGGAGGACCAGACAGACCTCTCGGTCTATCGTTTAGCTTCAGTCCTGCTCGATCTAGCTTGCCCAAGGCTTGATCAAGCTCTATTCGCCCCGCTAGAGGGCTCTCTAAGACCCCTCGGTCTTAGTGTTATCTTCTGTAATGCCTAACCAAGCTTACTACAGGCCTTGGTCAGGTCTTTATCGGTCACCGATTAGTAACAGACCAATCATAGGGCCTTCCACCCTATCCGGGTTGAGGTCTTTAGTCCAGCCATATTTTGACAAGACACCTCTCCCTAATAATGCCCCACACATAGAATTACTGTCCATGCAGTATTTAACTTGTGTTTTTTTCTAAAATTTGATTTTCACTTTTTGGAGGTTCATTTGCTCCTCTGACACTCTTTCAGCTTCAATCTTACTCGATCTAGCTTTCCCAAGGCTCGATCTAGCTCTATTCGCCCCACTAGAGGGCTCTCTAAGACACTTCGGTCTTAGTGTTAGCTCCGGTCTTGCTCAATCGTGCTTGCTGAAGGCGCGATCAAGCTTTAGTTAGCTTCTCGTACTTCCTCTTGGCCTCTCTAGGAGGACCAGACAGACCTCTCGGTCTATCGTTTAGCTTCAGTCCTGCTTGATCTAGCTTTCCCAAGGCTCGATCTAGCTCTATTCGCCCTGCTAGAGGGCTCTCTAAGACCCCTCGGTCTTAGTGTTAGCTCCGGTACAGCTCGGTCGTGCTTGCTGAAGGCCCGATCAAGCTTTAGTTAGATTCTCGTACTTTCTCTTGGCCTCTATAGGAGGACCAGACAGACCTCTCGGTCTATCGTTTAGCTTCAGTCCTGCTTGATCTAGCTTTCCCAAGGCTCGATCTAGCTCTATTCGCCCTGCTAGAGGGCTCTCTAAGACCCCTCGGTCTTAGTGTTAGCTCCGGTACAGCTCGGTCGTGCTTGCTGAAGGCCCGATCAAGCTTTAGTTAGCTTCTCGTACTTTCTCTTGGCCTCTCTAGGAGGACCAGACAGACCTCTCGGTCTATCGTTTAGCTTCAGTCCTGCTCGATCTAGCTTTCCCAAGGCTCGATCTAGATCTATTCGCCCTGCTAGAGGGCTCTCTAAGACCCCTCGGTCTTAGTGTTAGCTCCGGTACAGCTCGGTCGTGCTTGCTGAAGGCCTGATCAAGCTTTAGTTAGCTTCTCGTACTTTCTCTTGGCCTCTCTAGGAGGACCAGACAGACCTTTCGGTCTCTTGCTTAGCTTCAGTCCTGCTCGATCTAGCTTTCCCAAGGCTCGATCTAGCTCTATTCGCCCCGCTAGAGGGCTCTCTAAGACCCCTCGGTCTTAGTGTTAACTCCTGTAATGCCTAACCAAGCTTACTACAGGCCTTGGTCAGGTCTTTATCGGTCACCGATTAGTAACAGACCGATCATGGGGCCTTCCACCCTATCCGGGTTGAGGTCTTTAGTCCAGCCATATTTTGACAAGACACCTCCCCCTAATAATGCCCCACACATAGAAATACTGTCCATGCAGTATTTAACTTGTGTTTTTTCTAAAATTTGATTTTCACTTTTTGGAGGTTCATTTGCTCCTCTGACACTCTTTCAGCTTCAATCTTACTCGATCTAGCTTTCCCAAGGCTCGATCTAGCTCTATTCGCCCCACCAGAGGGCTCTCTAAGACACTTCGGTCTTAGTGTTAGCTCCGGTCTTGCTCAATCGTGCTTGCTGAAGGCGCGATCAAGCTTTAGTTAGCTTCTCGTACTTTCTCTTGGCCTCTCTAGGAGGACCAGACAGACCTCTCGGTCTATCGTTTAGCTTCAGTCCTGCTCGATCTAGCTTTCCCAAGGCTCGATCTAGCTCTATTCGCCCCGCTAGAGGGCTCTCTAAGACCCCTCGGTCTTAGTGTTAGCTCCGGTACAGCTCGGTCGTGCTTGCTGAAGGCCCGATCAAGCTTTAGTTGGCTTCTCGTACTTTCTCTTGGCCTCTCTAGGAGGACCAGACAGACCTCTCGGTCTCTTGCTTAGCTTCAGTCCTGCTCGATCTAGCTTGCCCAAGGCTTGATCAAGCTCTATTCGCCCCGCTAGAGGGCTCTCTAAGACCCCTCGGTCTTAGTGTTAGCTCCGGTACAGCTCGGTCGTGCTTGCTGAAGGCCCGATCAAGCTTTAGTTAGCTTCTCGTTTTTTCTCTTGGCCTCTCTAGGAGGACCAGACAGACCTCTCGGTCTATCGTTTAGCTTCAGTCCTGCTCGATCTAGCTTTCCCAAGGCTCGATCTAGCTCTATTCGCCCCGCTAGAGGGCTCTCTAAGACCCCTCGGTCTTAGTGTTAGCTCCGGTACAGCTCGGTCGTGCTTGCTGAAGGCCCGATCAAGCTTTAGTTGGCTTCTCGTACTTTCTCTTGGCCTCTCTAGGAGGACCAGACAGACCTCTCGGTCTATCCTTTAGCTTCAGTCCTGCTCGATCTAGCTTTCCCAAGGCTCGATCTAGCTCTATTCGCCCCGCTAGAGGGCTCTCTAAGACCCCTCGGTCTTAGTGTTATCTCCTGTAATGCCTAACCAAGCTTACTACAGGCCTTGGTCAGGTCTTTATCGGTCACCGATTAGTAACAGACCGATCATAGGGCCTTCCACCCTATCTGGGTTGAGGTCTTTAGTCCAGCCATATTTTGACAAGACACCTCCCCCTAATAATGCCCCACACATAGAATTACTGTTTATGCAGCTTTTCACTTGTGAAATTTTTAATTTTCGCAATTATTATAGAATAAGTGTTTGCGCAGCTTTTCATAGGTCGAGCTCTAGCTAGCTAGCTCAAGCTAGCTAGCTAGCTCAAGCTCAAGCTATCTAGCTCAAGCTCAAGCCAGCTAGCTCAAGCTCAAGCTAGCTAGCTAGCTCAAGCTCAAGCTAGCTAGCTAGCTCAAGCTCAAGCTAGCTAGCTCAAGCTCAAGCTAGCTAGCTCAAGCTCAAGCTAGCTAGCTAGCTCAAGCTCAAGCTCAAGCTAGCTAGCTCAAGCTCAAGCTCAAGCTAGCTAGCTAGCTCAAGCTCAAGCTAGCTAGCTAGCTCAAGCTCAAGCTAGCTAGCTAGCTCAAGCTCAAGCTAGCTAGCTCAAGCTCAAGCTCAAGCTCAAGCTAGCTAGCTAGCTCAAGCTAGCTAGCTAGCTCAAGCTCAAGCTAGCTAGCTAGCTCAAGTTCAAGCTAGCTAGCTAGCTCAAGCTCAAGCTAGCTAGCTAGCTCAAGCTCAAGCTAGCTAGCTCAAGCTCAAGCTAGCTAGCTCAAGCTCAAGCTAG
>NW_027450309.1:19525-36465 GCF_964194025.1 Convolutriloba macropyga | reverse complement strand
ATTGATGACAAATAGAAGCAAAAATAAAAATCAAAGAAAAAAGAAGGAAAGCCATTAAAATCATAAGATATTCACCAAAAACATTAAACAATCAATTGATTACCTTTTCAACGCATATGGGATTTGTTATTACGTTGACATTGTGACAAGACACAAAATTTTGGTCAGTTTTAAAAAAAATGGTTGCAGAGGTTAAAAAGGTGGCAAAGTCCAAATATTCATCACAATTTTGGAAACAGATAAATAGATGTTTATCAACATAGCTAATAAGAGCCGTTGGGTATCAGCTGAAAGATATGTTCACCCTGACCCCTATAGAAAAACAATTGGACCATTGATAATTGAAACTCAATCATCAAACAACAAAAAAAAACAACAAAATCAGGGGAAAATCTTGAAATTAACAAAAAAAAGTTTTTCAAAGCCAAAAAACTCACTTATTTCCCCTGAAGCACAGTATATGTTTCATGTGCTTTAAATGAACGCAAATAGGATCTCTTGTTACTAATTGATTTTTGAGACCAAAACAGGCCACGATATGGCTGCGCGTTTGTAGCGCAAAACAATTATTAGCAAAACTCTGAAAATATTGACAATGAAAAAGCTTTTTGGCTAAGTATCAATTTATATCAGCGATAGCGCCAAAATTTAAATGTAGAAAAAGCTTATAACGATACTGAATCAAAAATATCCCAATGTGAGTTTTAATTTTAACCAAAAATGTGGGCAAATTCAACCGAAATTAGTCGAATGTGCACAAAAATTTAAACCTCTTTAACTCCTAGACAAACGAATTTCCAGAAAAATAATCTGTTAAAATTCTGAGCTTAACGGGTTGCCTAATGATATCACTAAAAACTCTCCATGATGACAATATCAATCTGCCAAAATCGACTGATGAAAAATATGACAATATCAGGATAATCAAAGTATCTTACTCGACTCAAAACAGAATCTGCGAAAGTAATCACCACTCGTTGCAAAACACATTTACAAAATTTTAAACTTTATTGCTATTTTCATCTAATAAACAGTTATAACGTAAAATTGAAAAGTTAGATCAACAAATGCCGTACAATACATAGAAGTTGAAAAGATTCTAGTTTTTGAGGTTTCCAAGTCTAAATTTGCAGAAAAATGAGCTAAGGTTTGGAAAAAAGAGTAAATTATTGAATCTTAAAGATTATTATAAAAAAATCGAATGTTTTCAAAAACGCTTTTTTGATAACTGCTAGAGGGAACTACTGATAATTCTTCAATTAAATATTAAAGCTTTATGTGAGAAAATTTCGAAAATTTTCGTTGCTTGATTTTTGTCTCGGAAAAAGTGATGACCAATTTGTAACCAAAAACTTCTTATTCGAATTTCAAAACCTGTCGATTTTTCTTTTCTCGGAAACAGTTCAAAACCATTTTTTGTAAATTGAGCACCATGGAATATAATTACGCAGATAAAACCGCAAAAATGTTCTTTTAAATTTTCCAAATGTGAAAACCAAAGCATTTTTAAAGTAAAAATGTTTTAAAGCTTTGTGACATTTGAAAAAGAGGTTTTTGTAAGAAAAGGCAGATTGTGTTCAATATGACGGAAAACGCAAAAACGCGGAAACGATGGGGGACTCGACATTTGATCCTTATGAACTGCTGCACTATGACGTGACCTCAAAATAATTGGCCCAACCAGCTTCAAAAAAGAGCAAGTTTAGAAAGAATTTTGATTACAAAAAACGCCATTATATCGCCAATAATGCTTTTGCCGGCCTCTCTTGCTCCATTTATCATAATTCACTGCATCTATGTGTAAGACAAAATATGAAATGGTGAATCATTGTGAAGCTGTAGAGGCAAAACACATAATTGGTGACAGATGTTCACTAAGTTTAGAAATTTAGTATTTTAGATCGCCGTATTTTCTTTCATAGAAAATAACTAACAGACGCCGACCAGTAGGGAACCTTAATAACCAAGGCGCGCATAGATGCAACCTTATTCAGCACTACGGTCATAATAGGGATATTTGTTAATGGTTTTCTGTGCCACGACAGATATAGTTCATTATTTGGGTAAATGAGTTGTTTTGTTAACCTGTGCAGTCGTGATGAGTGAGATTGGGGCTCTTGTATCCCAGGTTACACTGACAGCTGTAAGTGCCCACAGTATTCGTGCAGTTAGAGTCATCTCCACAGATGAAGGGCACCACCTCCACACACTCCTCAATATCTGAACAAAATTTCATTTATCTGGTTAATATAAACAATCGGAAGTGTTTCATTTAGATTGCCACAAAATTGCAATTTAAATATCTAAATATTTGAGCCCAAACTGTCGTCTCATTTTGAACAAATGTGTTTTAGTCTGGGTCCAAAAGAAGAGTTTCGCACTAATTTTTTAAAGCAGCTGCTTCATCCACTTTGTAGTGCGAAAACTTAGTGCAAAGTCTTGCAAAAAAAAATTCTGAAGGAATCCTCATTACAAGCGTATACCCCCACCTGAAATGAACCCCCATATTAACACTGATTTCGGTCGTGATGATTTGTTCGGTTGTGATAGTGTCATATAAAGTCCCACGGGCCGCTAAGGCATGGCCATGGCAAGTGAGTAAAAACCAAATACACTAAATGCGTAGCTCTTGAACAGTCGAGTGGGGCTTCATTTCCGTCTGGACTGATTTATTTCCGAGAAATTTTCCTACCTAAAATTTTGTGTGCTTTTTTCCAAAACCGTATACGAAATTAAACTCACTTCAAAAATGTGGCTGTGATTTATAGACCAAATAAATCAGAATTTGGATGTAACTTTTGCAGTCACGTAATCTTGCTTGAAAAACAAGCTTCCAAATTTTCGAAATCTGGCACTGCATATAGAAAATTCTGTCACTCTAGAATCTAGCACTGCATTAATCTGGTATTTTAAAAATTGATCGTCAAAATTCCAAAGAGCTTTAATGGAAATATGTTTTACCTGTACAGTCGTGGTCAGTTCCGAGTGGACTTTTGAATCCAATGAGACAAGTGCAAAAGTATGAGCCAATGGTGTTTGTACAATTGGAGAAGTCCCCACATATATCGCTCTCATTCCCATAATCATCCAGACATTCCTCCACGTCTAAAATCAACTTTAATTTTAAGCAAGACTTTCAAAAAGACTGAAGTTTAATTTTGAAAGTTTTGTCATATTTTATTGTTCCGACCCCTCTTGAGGGGGGAGGAACTATATACTCAAACGGGTTTTTTTTGTTCAGTCAATTTTCGCCGATCGATATATTCATCGTAGAGAGTTGAGACTGGTATCATTAGAAAGCTCGTCCAGCGCAAATATGGAAACAAAAAGATTTTTTTAATTTTCGTTTTCTACAGGGAGTTATCGAGGTTTACAATTCTGAAAAAATTAGAGTGAATTCACGTTGTTTTATTCACATTTTCCGAAATTTTTGCCTATTTTTTCGTCAATTTTGCTAAAATTTGTTGATATTTTTAAAAATAGTGTCGTTGAATTTATTTTTAAGGACAAACAAGCCTTGTTGATTATTCTGATTTAAGATTTTTCGGTCAAAAACTCTGTATAAACATTTCAAAATTCAGCCTTTTTCATCAAAAACAGCACGAAATAAGCTACTTTAGTCCACTTTGATACAAATTGCGGCACTACAACCCCAAAAAACACTCATACAATCTTTGTAGACTCAGAAGGGGGCTATTACTACTGCAACTTCCGGTAAAAGTGCTCTGTAATTAAAACTTTGCCATTTCTTGCTAGCTTTACACGTTTATTATCAAAAATGCAGAATTTTTGGGGGGGGTTTTCAACTTACAAATTATCTATATCTACAATATTCGACAAATCAATAGTTCATAACGGACAATAAGCAATAGCAGGGCTAGTTTTGGGCCAATCTTGGACTGTTACAATCCAAAAAGAATTCGGATTGCAATCAGTCGGTCCTTTGTTTTGAAAAAAGATCTTTTTTTAATAATAAAGAACAGAACATATCAAATGAGAGCTCAGGAGTGATAGGTCCAATTATCGTCCTAAGCAGCTCCAAGCTAATGCATTTAGTTTTTTACTTGAAAGTTTTGATCGTTTCGACTCTTAAAAATAATTGATTTTTAAAAAAAAATAATGGCTTAATGAACTTTTCCTCCATTTTGTTTAATTTGGTCAACTCACAGCTTAGTGTCAGCAAAGAAAGAATGCTTCTTCATTCTACTGATTTGAAATTTAGTTTCGATTGCGTTTTTAAGCCTGAAGTTATTGTTTTCTGGCTTTGATACTACTAGATTTCAGATTTTTTTGTTTTTCGAAATTTGCCAGTTTTTCACGTTTTCTAGTCACATTATCACATTACTGACAGTTGTCATATCACATTATTGGCGTTCAAAAAGCAACACACTTGAATTTATTAAAATCCCTAAAGGTAGAGATTATAGTTTTTAACGGCCTCGCCGCTTCTTTCTTCAAGAAATTAATTGAATTTTTTAATTTTGTCTTTAACTGTCATTTTTACTTTGTTATTTCAGATGTATGGATTTTCCTGTATAATGATAGGTTTCACTGGCTTTTTGGAAGAATAGACTAGCCAAAATTCTGATATGAGTAGATAGCTGATGGCTTTCATGACTTTCAAAAAAAAACTGAAAATAAAAAACTTTTTAACTTCGCAAGTTTGTTTTCTTTCTTTTTGGTACCTAATCTCGTTAGTTACAGGTCAAATATGACATTATGGGTATCAGGGGAGGTTTTCAAAACGGATTAATGTCCCAAAATCTATTTTTTTAAAGAATGTGTTATGACCTTACTGACTTCGACACCGGTTTTTCACAAAAAAAAGTAAATAAATTTGATTTTTGTCATGTTTGACGTTCTTTTTGTAGACGCAAGAATTATTTTGGAAGTTTGCAGGTCTCAGAGAATTCCTTTGTATAAATAAACGACCCTATTTAAATATTTCATGTTGTGATTAATGTTTTTCATGACTTTGGATATAATTTTGTTTCGAAAAAAAATTCAAAATTATTACATACTTTTGCCATTTTCTCTTCTTTGTCTACTTGTTATCTAGTCTCACTTGGAAATGGCCAATTGCTAAATTATCGGTGTTTGAAGAAAGCGCAAACGAATATATTTTGAGGGCCGAAATATGGCTTGACGGTTTTGACAGCGTTTTCTGGCAAGTTTCAATTGAATTTTTGTTTGTTGTTTTTTTGTTGTTCTTTTTAGCCGCTTAAAGAAATGAAAAAGACAGGTCCTAATGCCCTTCTATAGAAACATTGGTAATCGTAAACCTTTGGGCTATTTTACTTGATTTCTAATGGATTTAATTACTTTGAAGTTAATTGTTTTAAAAAAAAATAAGCAAATTTTTTAACTTTACGGTTTTTGTTCTTTTTTGTCTAATTGTTACCAAACCTTTTTATGGACTGGTACATATCCTTTCTGGTGATTTATAATTTATTTTGTTTAGTTTGAGGTTCATCTGACGGTATATTGACGTTGTTATTAAATTTTGTTTTTTAAAACGGACAAAGCTTTTGATGTAAATAATGTTTGTTGTTGTTGTTGTTTGATTTTGCTGTTCGTCTTGACTCGCTTTCCCAATATTGGCATATCACAGCAATTTAATGCTTCAATTATTAAACCACAGTTATTTGCTTTAGAGGCTATCTTATCGGTCATACACAATTTTTTTGAAAAATAATTTTTGGGTTTTCTATCTGTTCCTCATTTGGTAGACAATTATGCCAAAATTGTGGATGGGCGGGGTCGGAACCTTATGTGTCATCGCACATTGCTGAGCCGCCTTGTTCGTTTAAAGGTACAACAAAGGTAAGAGACCTTAATTGTACCTCCAAATCAAACAATGAATGTCTACAAAAATTTTCAAAGACAACTTCAATCTTATACATTTTATCAACGGTTCTTATCACAATGGCACTTCCGAAATACGCTAAATGCATTTTTCTTTTAAAAAAACTTTCAATTGCATTTCATGGGGTGACCACCATAGACCTGTCTCAACGACCATATACCAAAGTAACGGTGTCTCGCTTTTTCACACCTATTTATTTAACACCCTATCATTTCACCCTGATTTATTCACCCCTCTATCACTTAACCCCTCTATCTTTTCATCCCGATTTCAATCTTTTATTTATTTTGACTTATTAAATTAGTAAAACAATCACTTGGCGATACCTCAGTTGCCCATTGGACTTGCCCATTAGAATATATACAAAAATAATTTATGGAAATAAAATAACTGTTTATGACTCGTGAAGGAGAAACAGAGAGGACAACGTACGTATTAAACATACCTTTAATGTCGACTACTAATTGGCGGGATGCAATGATAGAGGGGTAAATGATAAGGCCTTAAGGTATGCGGGGTTAAATGAATTGGGCTGAAATGAAGTAGAGCCATATATATAATTTATTCGAAAAGGATCTCTAATGGTATCCTACCTGTGCAGTCATGATGCGTACTGTCGGGTGAGTAATAGCCAATATCACAAGTGCAGAAATAGCTGCCAATTGTGTTGTTACATTGCGAGTTGTTTCCACAGATCGGATCATCAAAGTCACATTCGTTGATGTCTGAAACCACATATCGGTGTTTTTGCTACCCCAATTACTGTATAAAAAATAAAGGTGGGCCTGGGGTGGGGGTAAAGTTAAAATGCCCACTAAGTGAGTGAGTGTGTGTGTGTGTGTGGGGGGGGGCAGAATACAGCGCGTTCTTGCGATAATAATGATTGGCATGGTCTTCTTCGCACGAGGTGCGGACTGGACTGGTCAATAAAATATATTTATTTGGCATACAGGTGCAATAATCAATTATAGACTCTCGCATCGCAGGAAAATGAAGCACTTCCGACGTATTCAAAACCCAGCTAATGTAAGACATTAACATGCATCAAAAGGCATCAAAACCAAATTGACTTCTGAAATACAACTAACGGGAACATTAGAGTTGAAAAGCAAAAGTTAGAAGTTTCGCAACCTGTTATTATTTTCAGCAACAAAAATAGTGGAAAATTTTGTCACACTTGAATTTTACCTAGCATGCGCCTTGAACGATAATAATGCGAAGTTCCCAAAAAATCTAGCATTTCTTTATCAGCAATTCTGAATAAAGAAGCAATTCTGAATAATCTGAAGCACCCCTTTTACTAATCACCGCATTTTCAAATACACAAAAACAGTACAGATGAGCCTAGTGATCACTGTTTGCCTTATATGGTCCTCTCTCTATTTTGTGGACACAGATGACACGACTCGATACATTTATGCCAGACGGGGTCTTTCATCTGGGAAATCAACTCTTGGTGGTTCGAATTCTGCTGGGGTTACTACTTTGGCAAATCCGAACTCAGGAGGAAATGCCGCATCATCAAACTCGAACAATGGCAATTCAGGGGGTCAACCAAGTAGTGGCAACAGTGGGGGAGGTGGTGGAGGAGGAGGAGGGGGAGGAGGGGGAGGAGGAGGAGGGGGTAGCAGTGGAGGAGGAGGAGGGAAGAAGGCTAGTAAAACTTCCACCCTAGATCCAGCGATAATAGCCCAACAAGCCGTCAATTACAAGTTGGCAGAGGATGAAGCGGCCTACAGGTGCATGAACGATCATGGACAGCCAGACGGTCAGTTCAAAAGTCAATTTTTGCTTCAATAGGAACTGGTTCCCCTCTTGCAATATTAAAATATAATTTGCATTCACGTTGCAATAACAATAAAAATCTACCTCAGAAGCTAAATCAGGGCTGAGGCTACCGCACGACTTCCTGATGGGCAGATCAGCAGTATGAGCCAACAGCTCTCAACTGTCGGTCCTGGTGATGCTTTCATTTACGGTGTGACTATCCTCATGTTAATCATCTAATTATATCTGTGGATTGTTGGTGCCCAATTGAAACTCAAATTGAATTGCAACTTTAGTAATAAAGGCTAGCAACTGAATTTTTTGCGTTCTCTAAGGGGACAGGGGGAGGTTTTACTTTCCTCACTCAAAAATATAACGCCGCTCCGATGACTTTAATAGAAGTCACTTTAATAACCCCAGGTGAAATGAAAGGTTATCTTGCAAGATTCTGACAGATTGTGTCAAAATCTGGCAAAACGCCAAAAAATGCTGTCATCGAAACAAACCATCGAAGGAATTTGTGTTTTAGGATCAAATTCTGCAGAATTGTGCTCATGTTTGGAAGAGAGTGCGAGTAGAGTGGGGGAGGCCAACTACACTGACTGCTGTATTGTGTATGCAGATGCAATAGCAGATAGTGGATGTCTAGCAGAGAAGAAGTGCTTTAAAGAGAACCACGAATTCACAGTATGTCTTCGGGCATTCATTATCAATCCCTCCAAGTCTACGATAGTTGGAATCTCGTTATTGCTTGCGATCCTTTCAAGACTTCAGTGAACCAGTTTCATATCACGATGACTGTTTATTGGAAAAACTTTATGTCGATTACGGAAATGGAATGCTTTTTGGATTACAAACACCATTAAAAAACAAAAAAACAGCCAGAAAATTTGTCAGATTTAACTAAAATATTGCATTATGTAGATAGAAATTGCGCAAAATGGCGATAGTTTACGCAGAAATGACATTTAGTCGGGTTTAAATAGCTTGTGTTATTCAAAACTATCTCTCCGATACATAATCCTGCAAATGTGACTGATGTGCATCAATGATCATCACCACAAGATAATGTTAACTTCTGATAGCGGCAAATGATACCAGTTCCTGATTAAAACCTGTTTGCTATCAACAGATGCATGAAATAACCAGTACTCAGTCGCCAAATTGTCAGGTAATTTACGAATTGGAACCAGCAACAGTATCTCAACAGCTAACAATTCGCTAAGCACTAAATTGGGATCAAGGTTCACATCCTCATCCGATCCTTATGGTAACCACTTACACAACAAAGTAATCAAGTGAATGAAATTTAAATCAAGTTGAGCCTAAATCTTTCCTGATTTTAACAAGACACAAACCGCAGAGACAATGAGAAATATCGCTCAACTCAAAACGCCTGCCCAAATTCCAACCACGCCAATCTTTTGACTTGTTAGAATATCAATCAAACTATAGTATTGAACTTAGTGAGAATTAACAAAGAAAGTTGAACTTACCAGATTACCAAGACAGGAGAAAATTGATTTTAGTCAAAAAGTTTATATAATTGAATCGTCAAGAAAAGGTGCTTAGAATCAATATTCGGTTCAAGTTGTTGAATCTAGATAACTATTATTAGAGTGAGATTATTTGATGTAATATCTTCCCAGCATGCATTGAATTATTATGATACCACCAGAAATGTGAACGAATTCCTAGAAAAGTGAAAACGCATACCATCTATGGTATCCCCTTCGACTGATTTCGAGGAAGTTTGCAGAAGAAGACCATATTGGGTAACCCTTCGGACCCCCTGGTAAATCATAGTGCTAAGATTAGCTTTGCATCTTGACTTTCTCGCACTGATAATGGGTATATAAATAGCTGATTTTTGAGACTCTTTTCACCCCCAAAATCAAATCACCATCTTGATCTAATAATCAGATCTCTACTGTAAATCGCTTAATTCTATTGTAAAATATCATTTTTGTTATTCTCTCACTTTGAGAAATCATCTTTCTTTTTAGGTAAAAACGCTTTTTATTTAGCTTGCGAAAAACTAACTTAACAGGTTTCGGGCCCAGCAATTTTCTAAGTCGTAAAGCTAACTTCTAAAAGCAAAACTAATTGGCTTTTGACACTCATAATCCTTTTCTGCTTAGTACCTTTTTTTCACAACTGTTTTTCTTGCTCAAACTACGATGAATCAACAGACAGTGAAGCTGCTGACCTAGAGAGGAAACGCACACAACTTTCCGATCTGGAACACGAGATTTGTGGCAATGATGCAGACGATGGGACTCTACTAATCACTACTAGAAATCACAACCCAATGAGTGCACCATTAGCCAATGCAGCGAGCAATCATTAGAAGAACCACAAGGTGCTGAAGGATGCATACGAGAAGGAAGTTGCAAGTGCCAGCTGGTATTGACTCAAGAAGCAACAGCCCTCATGCTGATGAGACATGACTGTGTTGGAGATGACGGCATAGGAGATGGAGCAAAGCCTTGGAAGCTTTTGCAAGATAGATTTCAGAGTGTGGAGACTTTGTTGGCACAACTTAATTGACTGCATCTCGAGGGTTCTGAAGACTTGAAAAGCTTCTTCATCAGAGGACAGGAGTTTCTCACAAGGCTACAAGAAGCAGGGAAAGCAGGCTGAGAGGCCTTCCTCAGCGCCTTGGTCCTCAATGGTCTGCCAATGAGGTATGAAAATTTTGTTATTCATGAAAGCTTCAACCCGGCAACGAATTTCACAGAGTTGAGGAAAAGGCTGCAAAACTTCCATGAGAGCACAGCACAGAGACACGAGGGAAAAAGTGATTCAGTGGCACTGGCAGTGAAGCGTTACTTCAAGAAGGGACCCAAGAAAGGAAACTATTTGTGTGTGGGATCCTTGGACAATTTGTCAAGAGCTACAGGAGGAAAGAGACAGCACAATGCAGCAAGTGTGGCGAGAAAGTTCACCTAGACTGGGCATGCAAGAGACAAAAAGATGGAAGTAAACATGAGTCCTGGGCAATGGAACCAACATTGGCTTCACCAGACGAGGAATACTGGGCAGCTTTTAACCAGTGGGAGACAGCAGGCATGCTAGTGGACAGTGTTTGTACAGATCACATAGTGACGAACATTGGAGTCTTCCTGGACTTTGTGCTCATTCAATCAGTGGTCATAAATCTAAACGGCGAGGCCTGTGTGAGGAAAGTGGTAGGAAGAGGCTGTGTGAGGATCAGCATACCCTCAAACAAAGGGCAATTCCAATGCAAACTCAAAAGGTTTTTCGTGTGCCTGATTATTCTTCAAACCTCCTATCAGACTCAATATGCACGAAGTGGGGAAATAGCTTCACTTTTGAGAAAAAAACAGTTGCATGAAACTCCAGAAGGTAACTCGGGTAAAACTAACACAACAACATAGTTTGTTTTAATTGCCCTGCAGCGTTCTAGAGTTCAAGATGAGTTCCAACAGCGTGACACTTGACAGTGCAAGGAAGTGGCACAGACGATTGGGTCATCCAAATCATGCGGATGAGGTTAGGAATGCGCCGGGACAGTGGGGGAACTCGATGGTGTATGCAATGTGTGCGCATTGACCAAGATCACAAAGACTCTAGTACAAAGAGTGGCAGAGGCCTCAGCAGAAGAGTAGCTCGAGAGTATGTTCACAAACGTGATGTGATCTTTCAGAGTAGAGTCACTGTCAGGGATCCGGTTCTGCATTGTGTTTAAAGACCAGTGCACGAAGTTCTTGTTTGTGGACTTGCTTAAGGCAAAGAGCGAAGCACTGGCCAGCCTGAAGGAGTTTGTTCTGTGTGGGAACGCCCGTGAAGTTGAGAAAAGACAATGCAAAGGAACTTCTCTCAAGATGTACTGCTGTTTAGATGCGGGCATTTTACAGGAGAAGACCAGACTGAAGACGCCACAACAGAATGGGTTAGCTGAGAGGTGCAACAGGACATTGCTGGAGATGGCAAGATGCTTGCTTATTGACTTGGGTCTTCCCAAGATGATGTGGAGAGCAGCAATTCTTCACGCAACAAGGACCGGGAACTATGCTGTGAGACGAGAACAAAAATGCCCAGTAGAGCTGATGCCAGGTATGAAACCCAAGATTTCAGTTTGTAAAATATCTATTTTTGTTTGCACAGATTTCATGAGGAAGATGGACAGAGACGTCAGCAAACTTGAACCCAGGATACTGGAAAAATTTGAGGGTTACACTGAACGACACAACGGATACCTGGTGTACGTACCCAACACACAAGAACGTTGGTGACAGTTCGAGATGTGATCATCAAGGAGTCCGAGGGGTCTCAATCCCTGACAACACAGAGACGCCCAACCTATTAGATGAGGGGTCACAACAACTGGGGATCTGGCAACAAGATGATGGTGATCAAGGCTATGGCAACAAAGAGGAGCAGGGCACGTCTACTGCAAAAAAGGAAGAGTGGCATGCCGCAAAGAGCGTGAACGCTCAAGAGACGACACTGAGAAGAGAGGCCTCGGATTTTGAGGAAGCAGCACTTGATGAAGAATCGACTGCAACAAGGAGAGTCTCAGAGAATCGGAGTCACTAGAGGACAGTGACACAGAGGACTTCTAACAGTCAGAAACAGTTGGTTTCTTTGAAGAGGCACTGGAGCAAGCGGACAGGGCGGAGTCCAGTCGAGGGACACGAGCAAGGAATGTTCCGGAATTTTTTAGAGAAGACAAGACCATCATGCTGTGACTGAGGGTGACAATGTGCAACCCAAAAACTCTACAAAGCCAAGCAAGGTGACCATTGGTACCAGAGGCACGGGCATTGAAGGACGAAGTCAACACACTCCAAGACAATGAGACAGTGAGACCCAGTGAGACAAACAAAAGACAGGGACTTCATACGGGAAAATGGGTCTACAAAGTGGAATTCGGACACAGTGGTCAAGTCGACAAATACAAAGCACGCTATGTGGCGAAAGGATTTAAAACAAGTGGAAGGACTGGACCACTTTGAAACCTTCGCACTTACCTGTGAGCCAGAGACATTCAGGATTCTACTTCAACTATCAGCGAAGCAGGGCCATGTGATGCATCAGCGTTGTGTCGAAACAACTTTCCTTTACTCACCAATAGATAAAGAAGTGTATCTGTAACAGCCACAGGAGTTTGTTAAAACAAGTATCAGATGGAGGGAAGTTAGTATGTCGCTGAATAAACAAAAATAAGGTTT
The DNA here is from genome assembly GCF_964194025.1 of Convolutriloba macropyga. Lineage (NCBI taxonomy): Eukaryota > Metazoa > Xenacoelomorpha > Acoela > Convolutidae > Convolutriloba > Convolutriloba macropyga. The sequence goes on along the minus strand of NW_027450309.1, from coordinate 23,634 downwards.
GAAACAGACAGCTAACAACTGGTAGAAAGAACTGGCAAACTTACTAATGAGTTAGGGGTTTACCAGAAGTAGGAATAATCATTGCTTGTTCGCGAGAGCAGAGACAGAGGGTCACAACTTCCTATTGGTCTGGGTTGACGACATCAAGATAGCATCAAGAAGCATGACAATGATCTCCGATGTCAAGAAGGCACTCGAGGCAACATTTCACGTGGAAGACCGAGGGAGATCACACTGGTTTCTGGGTCTAAGAATCAGACCAAAAAAGGAAAAAGTCACAGTCGACCAAAAACGTTATACAAAAACAATGCTTGAGCTGTTTCGAATGCATCAATGCAAACCCTCAAAAACTCCAGCTGATTTGAATTTGAAATTCCAGACAGCACAGAACGGAGACGATGAAGTGAACCAAAGGATCCACAGAAGCTTGGTTGGATCAATTCTGTATCTGGCCAAACAGACGAGGCCAGACATCATGTTTACGGTCAACATTATGTCCAGACACATGAATTCACCTCCCAATCAACACTGGCTATGCGAAAAACGACTTCTGCGATATCTTCAAGGCTCAAAAAGATTAAAACTTACTTACACGAAGGACGATAGTTATGAGTTAGTGCGGGAAAGTGACGCAGACTGGTGTGGTGATGTGAACGACAGAAAATCAATGGCGAGCTATTACTTCAAGCTCAACGGACGTGGCGCAGCACTCAGCTTGGGTGTCAAGAAGCAAGCCATATTTCCTCGTTCTTCATCAGAAGCAGAATATCAGGGCATGGCAGCAGCAGCTCAAGAAACATTTTATCTGAAACAACTTCTGGAGGATATCGGTATCCAACAGAAACATCCAGTAGCAATTGGAGAGGACAACCAGAGCTGTATCAAATTGTGCCAAAAACTAGTCATGCACAAGAGAAGCAAATACATTGAGAAAAAATTTCACTTCATTCTGGACAAGACGGAGGATGGGATTATTGCAATTCATTGCGTTTCTACTGACAAAACGGCAGCCGACATCTTCACAAAATCCTTACCCGTACCGAAGTTGTAAGCATTCAGAACTGTTTTGATGGGAATAGACTCCACGCAATCAGCTCAAGCCTGAGTGGGCCTATTAAAGTATCAGTCAAACTTAGTATTGCACTAGTGGGAATTAATAGAAAGAAAGTTTAACTTACCAGATTACCAATACAGGGGCAAATTGATTTTAGTCAAAGAGTTTATATCAATGAATCGTCAAGAAAATGCGCTTAGAATCAATATTCGGTTCAATTTCGTTAATCTAGATAACCATTATTGAAGTGATATAATTCGATATGAAATCTTCCCAGCATGCATTGAATTATTAAGATACCACCAGAAAAGTGAACGAATTCCTAGAAAAGTAAAAATGCATACCATCTATGGTATCCCCTGCGACTGATTTCGAGGAAGTTTGCAGAAGAAGACCATATTGGGCAACCCTTCGGACCCCCTGGTAAATCATAGTGCTAAGATTAGTTTTGCATCTTGACTTTCTCGCACTGATAATGGGTAAAAAAAGAATTGATTTTTGAGACTTTTTTCCCAAAAATCAAATCACCATCTTGATCTAATAATCAGAACTCTCCTGTATATCTCTAAAATCTACTGCAAAATATCATTCAGTTCTCCCTTAACCGCAAAATATCATACCCCCTCTCGTCCAGCTCTCCCTCAACCCTACCCTCATCAATTAAACCCCCCTCCTCTCACATCCGCCTGCTGCATCTCTAAGCCCCAGCTGGCTACTGCTGAAGCCCACTGCTCGCCAGTCCTTTTAGAGCAATTCGACCGACGTTAGTCGGTTATGAGCCGGCAGATTGCCGGAAAATAGCCTCCGTTGACGCGCTTGATTCACATCGGGATTGAAACAGAAAAAGAAAAAAAAAAGAAGAGATCAATGAAAATTTTTTTCAATTTTTTTTTCAGTGTTAAAAAGTGTTTTAATTCGGCGTACAGTTTCAATTGGATTCCAAAAATATACTTAAGTCAGCTTCAAAAGAAAAAGCTAAAAAGCTTAATTCCAACTTCAGCTAGCAAATACTCTAATGAATTTTGATAGCCTAATTCTCAATGACTTAATGACCGGGCTTTATCGGTTTAACCCGCCTCTTTTGATTTTGCTCTTTTGACCTTGACTGAATTCACTATCTTACGTAATTCATTGAGCGAATGGATTTAAAAGACCATTCAGTTGAAAAAGTGAATGAGGTAAGTAAGAAGGCAAACGCGAAAGTCGTCACTTACGTAAAACGAAAAACGTGATCAAAAGGTAAAGCGAATTAAGGAAAAAGGAGAGCGCCTAAGTAATAGCCGTCTGAAAAGCTGACGGTGGCTATTAAAAAATATATATTTTGTTGAAATTTATAACTGTCGTCTATTTTTACTACAGTAGAAAACAAAGGAAATACAATCTTTTAAATATTATCTTTTGGAGAAGCATAAACACGAGTTGATCAAATTGTAGTGACGAAACTGGTCTCAAAATAGTTTGAAATGCATGTTGCACTATAGTGCTATCGGAAATGTTGCTGCATCAACATATTTTTGAAGAACTCTAAAAGCCCTTTCTTAAATCAAGCAAGCTTCTGTAATTTATAATAAGCTATTGCTGTTTTCTAAGCAATTTTGTTTATAAAGTGGAAAAATCTTTTCCGTTACTGAAGTTTCTTCAATCAAGCAAGCTTCTGTAATTTATAATAAGCTATTGCTGTTTTCTAAGCAATTTTGTTTATAAAGTGGAAAAATCTTTTCCGTTACTGAAGTTATTAGCTGTAACATTTCCTATTTGAAATTGATTTTAAGAACTCATCCGGCTATACTCCAGTGATCACTAAAAAGCTGAAAACAACATCATTTGAATCAATTTTTTCAAATTAGAGCTCTTGCTGAAAAACATAACCAACCGCAAACTAAATACATATATATATATATATATATATATATATATATATATATATATAATATACATTATCGAGAAATCCGACATTGGCCACTTAATGAGTAAATTTTTTGTAATATTTTTCATAAACGCGCTGTAATTATAAACTAAATAAACTAAAGATATTTAAACTGAACTTTCAAAATATCTTTTGCACGTGTTCCTAAACTATTTGAATAAAAATTTAATATCATACGCAGTAGCTGGAGTTTCTTTAGGAAATTGGAGATTTTTTCGAAACGAGAGATTTTGGTCAGCGTTTTCATGTAAAGCGAAGACAAAGTAGGATATGAAATTCATGATTTCTTTTCAAAGTTAAAGTTCCAAATATTCAAGAAAATATGAAATTAGCTGTTCCTGGTGCTCAAGCAACCACGTGGTAAGACATTCTCTTAGAGGTCACCTAACGTATGCGTTTACTGCAAGCAGGTGGTTGATCACTCAAAGTAATCATGGTGTACACCAACTGCAGATGAAAAATTCATTTGTATACTCCTCAAAATTGACTCAGAAGCAGGCAACTTTTGGCAAATTGAAAGAAGAAAAAAGATTAGATGAGTTGCGAGTTCCTAAATTCAATTTAAGCGATTGGTCAGAGGCGTTATTAAAGACTGCAACAAGGAGGCTCGGTAATTTGTGTTCCAGCATAATGTTTTGACCCTACTTATCCACATTCTTGGCACAGTCGTCTGCCAAAGAAGTAGAGATGGGAACTTTCAATATAATAGAGTAATTGGTTCTGAAATATAATTGATGGATACTCAGACGTGTAGGCCAATGAGGTTTTTTTATTTCACAAGAATGGAAAACAACTGAACTTTGCCAAATTACAAAAAATGAGTTTCTGAATCCGATACAATGCAACTTAATCATTTAATCGTCAAAAATCATTTGAATACATAATTTGTTCACAAGAACCTTTGACTGCTGACAAAACATATGACCCTGCTTACTCAAAAAATAAACAAAGAAGACAGGAAAATCTTTAAAAAAAAAGAGAGAAACAGCACCTGTCGTATTTTACTAAATTAGCGTCGACTTCACCACGCAAAGACACGCTTTCAATTTGTGATTGGATTTCGCTAGGCAAAATGTTCACTATTTTCTGCTCTTGATTTTGCGGGCCGGAATTAAACAGATTAAGGCA
>NW_027450309.1:0-19502 GCF_964194025.1 Convolutriloba macropyga | reverse complement strand
AGCAGGCAAAATGAGATATGCACTATTTGCTTCACATTTTTTTCAATATCTGATTTGACAAGAGGATTTCTGTATAAGTCTTCATCATAGAACAAAGAGAAAAGCTGGCAACCAAAAAAAATATCCAAATGTTAACCGTTTCAGTAGTCAATGAAATAAAAGCTTCTGCACTAAAACATTGACTTTTGTTATGTATTTAAAAAAATGTGTAAATTTAACGCAGATCTGACCCAGCTTAGAAGTTCTGCATGTATTGAGAAAAATCTTGTAAGCGTCAATCGCTGAACCATTTCTGTTGAGCAACAATTAGTCGTCAGTTTATTTGAGGAACCATATATACCTTTTCGGTGGTTAAAATCTTTAATCCATTGAAAGGTGCCAACATAAGCGTAGTTCAGTGGTTTAGAACACATGTATGGAAACAAGTGGTGATGTTAGATTAAGGGACAAACTTGCACATATTCATCTGGCTTGAATTGTATCAAGTTGAGACTATTAGTCTCGTTTATGACTAATACCCAGTGCCCCTCGCCATAAGCAGACAAAAAGAGATATGCACTATTCGCTTCACATTTTTTTCAATATCTGATTTGACAAGAGGATTTCTGTATAAGTCTTCATCATAGAACAAAGCGAAAAGCTGGCAACCAAAAATAATATCCAAATGTTTACCGTTTCAGTAGTCAATGAAATGAAAACTTCTGCTCTAAAACATTGACTTTTGTTATTTATTTAAAAAAATGAGTAAATTTAACGCAGATCTGACCCAGCTTAGAAGTTCTGCATATATTGAGAAAAATCTTGTAAGCGTCAATCGCTAAACAATTTCTGTTGAGCAACAATTAGTCGTCAGTTTATTTGAGGAACTATATATACCTTTTCGATGGTTAAAATCTTTAATCCATTGAAAGGTGCCAACCTAAGCGTAGTTCAGTGGTTTAAAACACATGTCTGGAAACAAGTGGTGATGTTAGATTAAGGGACAAACTTGCACCAATTCATCTGGCTTGAATTGTATCAAGTTGAGACTATTAGTCTCGTTTATGACTAATACCCAGTGACCCTTGCCATAAGCAGGCAAAATGAGATCTGCACTATTCGCTTCACAATTTTTTCAATATCTGATTTGACAAGAGGATTTCTGTATAAGTCTTCATCATAGAACAAAGAGAAAAGCTGGCAACCAAAAATAATATCCAAATGTTAACCGTTTCAGTAGTCAATGAAATAAAAACTTCTGCACTAAAACATTGACTTTTGTTATGTATTTAAAAAAATGTGTAAACTTAACGCAGATCTGACCCAGCTTAGAAGTTCTGCATATATTGAGAAAAATCTTGTAAGCGTCAATCGCTGAACAATTTCTGTTGAGCAACAATTAATCGTCAGTTTATTTCAGGAACTATATATACCTTTTCGGTGGTTAAATTCTTTAATCCATTAAAAGGTGCTAACCTAAGCGTAGTTCAGTGGTTTAGAACACATGTATGGAAACATGTGGTGATGTTAGATTAAGGGACAAACTTGCACCAATTCATCTGGCTTGAATTGTATCAAGTTGAGACTATTAGTCTCGTTTATGACTAATACCCAGTGCCCCTTGCCATAAGCAGGCAAAATGAGATATGCACTATTCGCTTCACATTTTTTTCAATATCTGATTTGACAAGAGGATTTCTGTATAAGTCTTCATCATAGAACAAAGCGAAAAGCTGGCAACCAAAAATAATATCCAAATGTTTACCGTTTCAGTAGTCAATGAAATAAAAACTTCTGCTCTAAAACATTGACTTTTGTTATGTATTTAAAAAAATGTGTAAATTTAACGCAGAATTGACCCAGCTTAGAAGTTCTGCATATATTGAGAAAAATCTTGTAAGCGTCAATCGCTGAACAATTTCTGTTGAGCAACAATTAGTCGTCAGTTTATTTGAGGAACTATATATACCTTTTCGGTGGTTAAAATCTTTAATCCATTGAAATGTGCTAACCTAATCGTAGTTCAGTGGTTTAGAACACATGTATGGAAACAAGTGGTGATGTTAGATTAAGGGACAAACTTGCACCAATTCATCTGGCTTGAATTGTAGCAAGTTGAGACTATTAGTCTCGTTTATGACTAATACCCAGTGCCCCTTGCCATAAGCAGGCAAAATGAGATATGCACTATTTGCTTCACATTTTTTTCAATATGTGATTTGACAAGAGGATTTCTGTATAAGTCTTCATCATAGAACAAAGCGAAAAGCTGGCAACCAAAAATAATATCCAAATGTTTACCGTTTCAGTAGTCAATGAAAAAAAAACTTCTGCTCTAAAACATTGACTTTTGTTATGTATTTAAAAAAATGTGTAAATTTAACGCAGAATTGACCCAGCTTAGAAGTTCTGCATATATTGAGAAAAATCTTGTAAGCGTCAATCGCTGAACAATTTCTGTTGAGCAACAATTAGTCGTCAGTTTATTTGAGGAACTATATATACCTTTTCGGTGGTTAAAATCTTTAATCCATTGAAATGTGCTAACCTAATCGTAGTTCAGTGGTTTAGAACACATGTATGGAAACAAGTGGTGATGTTAGATTAAGGGACAAACTTGCACCAATTCATCTGGCTTGAATTGTATCAAGTTGAGACTATTAGTCTCGTTTATGACTAATACCCAGTGCCCCTCGCCATAAGCAGACAAAAAGAGATATGCACTATTTGCTTCACATTTTTTTCAATATCTGATTTGACAAGAGGATTTCTGTATAAGTCTTCATCATAGAACAAAGCGAAAAGCTGGCAACCAAAAATAATATCCAAATGTTTACCGTTTCAGTAGTCAATGAAATAAAAACTTCTGCTCTAAAACAATGACTTTTGTTATGTATTTAAAAAAATGTGTAAATTTAACGCAGAATTGACCCAGCTTAGAAGTTCTGCATATATTGAGAAAAATCTTGTAAGCGTCAATCGCTGAACAATTTCTGTTGAGCAACATTTAGTCGTCAGTTTATTTGAGGAACTATATATACCTTTTCGGTGGTTAAAATCTTTAATCCATTGAAAGGTGCCAAACTAAGCGTAGTTCAGTGGTTTAAAACACATGTATGGAAACAAGTGGTGATGTTAGATTAAGGGACAAACTTGCACCAATTCATCTGGCTTGAATTGTATCAAGTTGAGACTATTAGTCTCGTTTATGACTAATACCCAGTGCCCCTTGCCATAAGCAGGCAAAATGAGATCTGCACTATTCGCTTCACAATTTTTTCAATATCTGATTTGACAAGAGGATTTCTGTATAAGTCTTCATCATAGAACAAAGAGAAAAGCTGGCAACCAAAAACAATATCCAAATGTTAACCGTTTCAGTAGTCAATGAAATAAAAACTTCTGCACTAAAACATTGACTTTTGTTATGTATTTAAAAAAATGTGTAAATTTAACGCAGATCTGACCCAGCTTAGAAGTTCTGCATATATTGAGAAAAATCTTGTAAGCGTCAATCGCTGAACAATTTCTGTTGAGCAACAATTAGTCGTCAGTTTATTTGAGGAACTATATATACCTTTTCGGTGGTTAAAATCTTTAGTCCATTGAAATGTGCTAACCTAATCGTAGTTCAGTGGTTTAGAACATATGTATGGAAACAAGTGGTGATGTTAGATTAAGGGACAAACTTGCACCAATTCATCTGGCTTGAATTGTATCAAGTTGAGACTATTAGTCTCGTTTATGACTAATACCCAGTGCCCCTCGCCATAAGCAGACAAAAAGAGATATGCACTATTCGCTTCACATTTTGTTCAATATCTGATTTGACAAGAGGATTTCTGTATAAGTCTTCATCATAGAACAAAGCGAAAAGCTGGCAACCAAAAATAATATCCAAATGTTTACCGTTTCAGTAGTCAATGAAATAAAAACTTCTGCACTAAAACATTGACTTTTGTTATGTATTTAAAAAAATGTGTAAATTTAACGCAGATCTGACCCAGCTTAGAAGTTCTGCATTTATTGAGAAAAATCTTGCAAGCGTCAATCGCTGAACAATTTCTGTTGAGCAACAATTAGTCGTCAGTTTTTTTGAGGAACAATATATACCTTTTCGGTGGTTAAAATCTTTAATCCATTGAAAGGTGCTAAGCTAAGCGTAGTTCAGTGGTTTAGAAAACATGTATGGAAACAAGTGGTGATGTTAGATTAAGGGACAAACTTGCACCAATTCATCTGGCTTGAATTGTATCAAGTTGAGACTATTAGTCTCGTTTATGACTAATACCAGTGCCCCTTGCCATAAGCAGGCAAAATGAGATATGCACTATTCGCTTCACATCTTTTTCAATATCTGATTTGACAAGAGGATTTCTGTATAAGTCTTCATCATAGAACAAAGCGAAAAGCTGGCAACCAAAAATAATATCCAAATGTTTACCGTTTCAGTAGTCAATGAAATAAAAACTTCTGCTTTAAAACATTGACTTTTGTTATGTATTTAAAAAAATGTGTAAATTTAACGCAGAATTGACCCAGCTTAGAAGTTCTGCATATATTGAGAAAAATCTTGTAAGCGTCAATCGCTGAACAATTTCTGTTGAGCAACAATTAGTCTTCAGTTTATTTGAGGAACTATATATACCTTTTCGGTGGTTAAAATCTTTAGTCCATTGAAATGTGCTAACCTAATCGTAGTTCAGTGGTTTAGAACACATGTATGGAAACAAGTGGTGATGTTAGATTAAGGGACAAACTTGCACCAATTCATCTGGCTTGAATTGTATCAAGTTGAGACTATTAGTCTCGTTTATGACTAATACCCAGTGCCCCTCGTCATAAGCAGGCAAAATGAGATATGCACTATTCGCTTCACATTTTTTTAAATATCTGATTTGACAAGAGGAATTCTGTATAAGTCTACACATAGACAAAGAGAAAAGCTCGCAACCAAAAGAAATATCCAAATGTTTACCGTTTCAGTAGTCAATGAAATAAAAACTTCTGCACTAAAACATTGACTTTTGTTATGTATTTAAAAAAATGTGTAAATTTAACGCAGATCTGACCCAGCTTGGAAGTTCTGCATTTATTGAGAAAAATCTTGCAAGCGTCAATCGCTGAACAATTTCTGTTGAGCAACAATTAGTCGTCAGTTTTTTTGAGGAACAATATATACCTTTTCGGTGGTTAAAATCTTTAATCCATTGAAAGGTGCTAAGCTAAGCGTAGTTCAGTGGTTTAGAAAACATGTATGGAAACAAGTGGTGATGTTAGATTAAGGGACAAACTTGCACCAATTCATCTGGCTTGAATTGTATCACGTTGAGACTATTAGTCTCGTCTATGACTAATACCCAGTGCCCCTCGCCATAAGCAGGCAAAATGAGATATGCACTATTCGCTTCACATTTTTTTCAAAATCTGATATGACAAGAGGATTTCTGTATAAGTCTTCATCATAGAACAAAGCGAAAAGCTGGCAACCAAAAATAATATCCAAATGTTTACCGTTTCAGTAGTCAATGAAATAAAAACTTCTGCACTAAAATATTGACTTTTGTTATGTATTTAAAAAAATGTGTAAATTTAACGCAGATCTGACGCAGCTTAGAAGTTCTGCATATATTGAGAAAAATCTTGTAAGCGTCAATCGCTGAACAATTTCTGTTGAGCAACAATTAGTCGTCAGTTTATTTGAGGAACTATATATACCTTTTCGGTGGTTAAAATCTTTAATCCATTGAAAGGTGCTAACCTAAGCGTAGTTCAGTGGTTTAGAACACATGCATGGAAACAAGTGGTGATGTTAGATTAAGGGACAAACTTGCACCAATTCATCTGGCTTGAATTGTATCAAGTTGAGACTATTAGTCTCGTCTATGACTAATACCCAGTGCCCCTCGCCATAAGCAGGCAAAATGAGATATGCACTATTCGCTTCACATTTTTTTCAAAATCTGATATGACAAGAGGATTTCTGTATAAGTCTTCATCATAGAACAAAGCGAAAAGCTGGCAACCAAAAATAATATCCAAATGTTTACCGTTTCAGTAGTCAATGAAATAAAAACTTCTGCACTAAAACATTGACTTTTGTTATGTATTTAAAAAAATGTGTAAATTTAACGCAGATCTGACGCAGCTTAGAAGTTCTGCATATATTGAGAAAAATCTTGTAAGCGTCAATCGCTGAACAATTTCTTTTGAGCAACAATTAGTCGTCAGTTTATTTGAGGAACTATATATACCTTTTCGGTGGTTAAAATCTTTAATCCATTGAAATGTGCTAACCTAATCGTAGTTCAGTGGTTTAGAACACATGTATGGAAACAAGTGGTGATGTTAGATTAAGGGACAAACTTGCACCAATTCATCTGGCTTGAATTGTATCAAGTTGAGACTATTAGTCTCGTTTATGACTAATACCCAGTGCCCCTCGCCATAAGCAGGCAAAAAGAGATATGCACTATTCGCTTCACATTTTTTCAATATCTGATTTGACAAGAGGATTTCTGTATAAGTCTTATCATAGAACAAACAGAAAAGCTGGCAACCAAAAATAATATTCAAATGTTTACCGTTTCAGTAGTCAATGAAATAAAAACTTCTGCACTAAAAAATTGACTTTTGTTATGTATTAAAAAAATGTGTAAATTTAACGCAGATCTGACCCAGCTTAGAAGTTCCGCATATATTGAGAAAAATCTTGTAAGCGTCAATCGCTGAACAATTTCTGTTGAGCAACAATTAGTCGTCAGTTTATTTGAGGAACTATATATACCTTTTCGGTGGTTAAAATCTTTAATCCATTGAAAGGTGCTAACCTAAGCGTAGTTCAGTGGTTTAGAACACATGTATGGAAACAAGTGGTGATGTTAGATTAAGGGACAAACTTGCACCAATTCATCTGGCTTGAATTGTATCAAGTTGAGACTATTAGTCTCGTTTATGACTAATACCCAGTGCTCCTCGTCATAAGCAGGCAAAATGAGATATGCACTATTCGCTTCACATTTTTTTTAATATCTGATTTGACAAGAGGATTTCTGTATAAGTCTTATCATAGAACAAACAGAAAAGCTGGCAACCAAAAATAATATTCAAATGTTTACCGTTTCAGTAGTCAATGAAATAAAAACTTCTGCACTAAAAAATTGACTTTTGTTATGTATTTAAAAAATGTGTAAATTTAACGCAGATCTGACCCAGCTTAGAAGTTCTGCATATATTGAAAAAATCTTGTAAGCGTCAATCGCTGAAATATTTCTGTTGAGCAACAATTAGTCGTCAGTTTATTTGGGGAACTATATATACCTTTTCGGTGGTTAAAATCTTTAATCCATTGAAAGGTGCTAACCTAAGCGTAGTTCAGTGGTTTAGAACACATGTATGGAAACAAATGGTGATGTTAGATTAAGGGACAAACTTGCACCAATTCATCTGGCCTGAATTGTATCAAGTTGAGACTATTAGTCTCGTTTATGACTAAAACCCAGTGCCTCTCGTCATAAGCAGGCAAAATGAGATATGCACTATTCGCTTCACATTTTTTTCAATATCTGATTTGACAAGAGGATTTCTGTATAAGTCTTATCATAGAACAAAGAGAAAAGATGGCAACCAAAAATAATATCCAAATGTTTACCGTTTCAGTAGTCAATGAAATCAAAACTTCTGCACTAAAAAATTGACTTTTGTTATGTATTAAAAAAATGTGTAAATTTAACGCAGATCTGACCCAGCTAAGAAGTTCTGCATATATTGAGAAAAATCTTGTAAGCGTCAATCGCTGAACAATTTCTGTTGAGCAACAATTAGTCGTCAGTTTATTTGAGGAACTATATATACCTTTTCGGTGGTTAAAATCTTTAATCCATTGAAAGGTGCTAACCTAAGCGTAGTTTAGTGGTTTAGAACACATGTATGGAAACAAGTGGTGATGTTAGATTAAGGGACAAACTTGCACCAATTCATCCGGCTTGAATTGTATCAAGTTGAGACTATTAGTCTCGTTTATGACTAATACCCAGTGCTCCTCGTCATAAGCAGGCAAAATGAGATATGCACTATTCGCTTCACATTTTTTTTAATATCTGATTTGACAAGAGGATTTCTGTATAAGTCTTCATCATAGAACAAAGAGAAAAGCTGGCAACCAAAAATAATATCCAAATGTTTACCGTTTCAGTAGTCAATGAAATAAAAACTTCTGCACTAAAACATTGACTTTTGTTATGTATTTAAAAAAATGTGTAAATTTAACGCAGATCTGACCCAGCTTAGAAGTTCTGCATATATTGAAAAAATCTTGTAAGCGTCAATCGCTGAACTATTTCTGTTGAGCAACAATTAGTCGTCAGTTTATTTGGGGAACTATATATAACTTTTCGGTGGTTAAAATCTTTAATCCATTGAAAAGTGCTAACCTAAGCGTAGTTCAGTGGTTTAGAACACATGTATGGAAACAAGTGGTGATGTTAGATTAAGGGACAAACTTGCACCAATTCATCTGGCCTTAATTGTATCAAGTTGAGACTATTAGTCTCGTTTATGACTAATACCCAGTGCCCCTCGCCAAAAGCAGGCAAAAAGAGATATGCACTATTCGCTTCACATTTTTTTAATATCTGATTTGACAAGAGGATTTCTGTATAAGTCTTATCATAGAACAAAGCGAAAAGATGGCAACCAAAAATAATATCCAAATGTTTACCGTTTCAGTAGTCAATGAAATAAAAACTTCTGCACTAAAAAATTGACTTTTGTTATGTATTAAAAAAAATGTGTAAATTTAACGCAGATCTGACCCAGCTAAGAAGTTCCGCATATATTGAGAAAAATCTTGTAAGCGTCAATCGCTGAACAATTTCTGTTGAGCAACAATCAGTCGTCAGTTTATTTGAGGAACTATATATACCTTTTCGGTGGTTAAAATCTTTAATCCATTGAAAGGTGCTAACCTAAGCGTAGTTTAGTGGTTTAGAACACATGTATGGAAACAAGTGGTGATGTTAGATTAAGGGACAAACTTGCACCAATTCATCTGGCTTGAATTGTATCAAGTTGAGACTATTAGTCTCGTTTATGACTAATACCCAGTGCTCCTCGTCATAAGCAGGCAAAATGAGATATGCACTATTCGCTTCACATTTTTTTTAATATCTGATTTGACAAGAGGATTTCTGTATAAGTCTTCATCATAGAACAAAGAGAAAAGCTGGCAACCAAAAATAATATCCAAATGTTTACCGTTTCAGTAGTCAATGAAATAAAAACTTCTGCACTAAAACATTGACTTTTGTTATGTATTTAAAAAAAATGTGTAAATTTAACGCAGATCTGACCCAGCTTAGAAGTTCTGCATATATTGAAAAAATCTTGTAAGCGTCAATCGCTGAACTATTTCTGTTGAGCAACAATTAGTCGTCAGTTTATTTGGGGAACTATATATAACTTTTCGGTGGTTAAAATCTTTAATCCATTGAAAAGTGCTAACCTAAGCGTAGTTCAGTGGTTTAGAACACATGTATGGAAACAAGTGGTGATGTTAGATTAAGGGACAAACTTGCAGCAATTCATCGGGCTTGAATTGTATCAAGTTGAGACTATTAGTCTCGTTTAAGACTAAAACCCAGTGCCTCTCGTCATAAGCAGGCAAAATGAGATATGCACTATTCGCTTCACATTTTTTTCAATATCTGATTTGACAAGAGGATTTCTGTATAAGTCATATCATAGAACAAAGAGAAAAGCTGGCAACCAAAAACAATATCCAAATGTTTACCGTTTCAGTAGTCAATGAAATAAAAACTTCTGCACTAAAAAATTTACTTTTGTTATGTATTAAAAAAAAATGTGTAAATTTAACGCAGATCTGACCCAGCTTAGAAGTTCCGCATATATTGAGAAAAATCTTGTAAGCGTCAATCGCTGAACAATTTCTGTTGAGCAACAAATAGTTGTCAGTTTATTTGAGGAACTATATATACCTTTTCGGTGGTTAAAATCTTTAATCCATTGAAAGGTGCTAACCTAAGCGTAGTTTAGTGGTTTAGAACACATGTATGGAAACAAGTGGTGATGTTAGATTAAGGGACAAACTTGCACCAATTCATCTGGCTTGAATTGTATCAAGTTGAGACTATTAGTCTCGTTTATGACTAATACCCAGTGCTCCTCGTCATAAGCAGGCAAAATGAGATATGCACTATTCGCTTCACATTTTTTTCAATATCTGATTTGACAAGAGGATTTCTGTATAAGTCATATCATAGAACAAAGAGAAAAGCTGGCAACCAAAAACAATATCCAAATGTTTACCGTTTCAGTAGTCAATGAAATAAAAACTTCTGCACTAAAACATTGACTTTTGTTATGTATTTAAAAAAAATGTGTAAATTTAACGCAGATCTGACCCAGCTTAGAAGTTCTGCATATATTGAAAAAATCTTGTAAGCGTCAATCGCTGAACTATTTCTGTTGAGCAACAATTAGTCGTCAGTTTATTTGGGGAACTATATATAACTTTTCGGTGGTTAAAATCTTTAATCCATTGAAAAGTGCTAACCTAAGCGTAGTTCAGTGGTTTAGAACACATGTATGGAAACAAGTGGTGATGTTAGATTAAGGGACAAACTTGCAGCAATTCATCTGGCTTGAATTGTATCAAGTTGAGACTATTAGTCTCGTTTAAGACTAAAACCCAGTGCCTCTCGTCATAAGCAGGCAAAATGAGATATGCACTATTCGCTTCACATTTTTTTCAATATCTGATTTGACAAGAGGATTTCTGTATAAGTCATATCATAGAACAAAGAGAAAAGCTGGCAACCAAAAACAATATCCAAATGTTTACCGTTTCAGTAGTCAATGAAATAAAAACTTCTGCACTAAAAAATTTACTTTTGTTATGTATTAAAAAAAAATGTGTAAATTTAACGCAGATCTGACCCAGCTAAGAAGTTCCGCATATATTGAGAAAAATCTTGTAAGCGTCAATCGCTGAACAATTTCTGTTGAGCAACAATCAGTCGTCAGTTTATTTGAGGAACTATATATACCTTTTCGGTGGTTAAAATCTTTAATCCATTGAAAGGTGCTAACCTAAGCGTAGTTTAGTGGTTTAGAACACATGTATGGAAACAAGTGGTGATGTTAGATTAAGGGACAAACTTGCACCAATTCATCTGGCTTGAATTGTATCAAGTTGAGACTATTAGTCTCGTTTATGACTAATACCCAGTGCTCCTCGTCATAAGCAGGCAAAATGAGATATGCACTATTCGCTTCACATTTTTTTTAATATCTGATTTGACAAGAGGATTTCTGTATAAGTCTTCATCATAGAACAAAGAGAAAAGCTGGCAACCAAAAATAATATCCAAATGTTTACCGTTTCAGTAGTCAATGAAATAAAAACTTCTGCACTAAAACATTGACTTTTGTTATGTATTTAAAAAAAATGTGTAAATTTAACGCAGATCTGACCCAGCTTAGAAGTTCTGCATATATTGAAAAAATCTTGTAAGCGTCAATCGCTGAACTATTTCTGTTGAGCAACAATTAGTCGTCAGTTTATTTGGGGAACTATATATAACTTTTCGGTGGTTAAAATCTTTAATCCATTGAAAAGTGCTAACCTAAGCGTAGTTCAGTGGTTTAGAACACATGTATGGAAACAAGTGGTGATGTTAGATTAAGGGACAAACTTGCAGCAATTCATCTGGCTTGAATTGTATCAAGTTGAGACTATTAGTCTCGTTTAAGACTAAAACCCAGTGCCTCTCGTCATAAGCAGGCAAAATGAGATATGCACTATTCGCTTCACATTTTTTTCAATATCTGATTTGACAAGAGGATTTCTGTATAAGTCATATCATAGAACAAAGAGAAAAGCTGGCAACCAAAAACAATATCCAAATGTTTACCGTTTCAGTAGTCAATGAAATAAAAACTTCTGCACTAAAAAATTTACTTTTGTTATGTATTAAAAAAAAATGTGTAAATTTAACGCAGATCTGACCCAGCTTAGAAGTTCCGCATATATTGAGAAAAATCTTGTAAGCGTCAATCGCTGAACAATTTCTGTTGAGCAACAAATAGTTGTCAGTTTATTTGAGGAACTATATATACCTTTTCGGTGGTTAAAATCTTTAATCCATTGAAAGGTGCTAACCTAAGCGTAGTTCAGTGGTTTAGAAGACATGTATGGAAACAAGTGGTGATGTTAGATTAAGGGACAAACTTGCACCAATTCATCTGGCTTGAATTGTATCAAGTTGAGACTATTAGTCTCGTTTATGACTAATACCCAGTGCCCCTCGTCATAAGCAGGCAAAATGAGATATGCACTATTCGCTTCACATTTTTTTAAATATCTGATTTGACAAGAGGAATTCTGTATAAGTCTACACATAGACAAAGAGAAAAGCTCGCAACCAAAAGAAATATCCAAATGTTTACCGTTTCAGTAGTCAATGAAATAAAAACTTCTGCACTAAAACATTGACTTTTGTTATGTATTTAAAAAAATGTGTAAATTTAACGCAGATCTGACCCAGCTTAGAAGTTCTGCATATATTGAGAAAAATCTTGCAAGCGTCAATCGCTGAACAATTTCTGTTGAGCAACAATTAGTCGTCAGTTTATTTGAGGAACTATATATACCTTTTCGGTGGTTAAAATCTTTAATCCATTGAAAGGTGCCAACCTAAGCGTAGTTCAATGGTTTAGAACACATGTATGGAAACAAGTGGTGATGTTAGATTAAGGGACAATCTTGCACCAATTCATCTGCCTTGAATTGTATCAAGTTGAGACTATTAGTCTCGTTTATGACTAATACCCAGTGCCCCTTGCCATAAGCAGGCAAAATGAGATATGCACTATTCGCTTCACATTTTTTCCAATATCTGATTTGACAAGAGGATTTCTGTATAAGTCTTCATCATAGAACAAAGAGAAAAGCTGGCAACCAAAAGAAATATCCAAATGTTTACCGTTTCAGTAGTCAATGAAATAAAAACTTCTGCACTAAAACATTGATTTTTGTTATGTATTTAAAAAATTGTGTAAATTTAACGCAGATCTGACCCAGCTTAGAAGTTCTGCATATATTGATAAAAATCTTGTAAGCGTCAATCGCTGAACAATTTGTGTTGGGCAACAATTAGTTGTCAGTTTATTTGAGGAACTATATATACCTTTTCGGTGGTTAAAATCTTTAATCCATTGAAAGGTGCTAACCTAAGCGTAGTTCAGTGGTTTAGAACACATGTATGGAAACAAGTGGTGATGTTAGATTAAGGGACAAACTTGCATCAATTCATCTGGCTTGAATTGTATCAAGTTGAAACTATTAGTCTCGTTTATGACTAATACCCAGTGCCCCTCGCCATAAGCAGACAAAATGAGATATGCACTATTCGCTTCACATTTTTTTAGTATCTGATTTGACAAGAGGATTTCTGTATAAGTCTTCATCATAGAACAAAGAGAAAAGCTGGCAACCAAAAATAATATCAAAATGTTTACCGTTTCAGTAGTCAATGAAATAAAAACTTCTGCACTAAAACATTGACTTTTGTTATGTATTTAAAAAACTGTGTAAATTTAACGCAGATCTGACCCAGCTTAGAAGTTCTGCATATATTGAGAAAAATCTTGTAAGCGTCAATCGCTGAACAATTTCTGTTGAGCAACAATTAGTCGTCAGTTTATTTGAGGAACTATATATACCTTTTCGGTGGTTAAAATCTTTAATCCATAGAAAGGTGCTAAGCTAAGCGTAGTTCAGTGGTTTAGAACACATGTATGGTAACAAGTGGTGATGTTAGATTAAGGGACAAACTTGCACCAATTCATCTGGCTTGAATTGTATCAAGTTGAGACTATTAGTCTCGTTTATGACTAATACCCAGTGCCCCTCGCCATAAGCAGGCACAATGAGATATGCACTATTCGCTTCACATTTTTTTCAATATCTGATTTGACAAGAGGATTTCTGTATAAGTCTTCATCATAGAACAAAGCGAAAAGCTGGCAACCAAAAATAATATCCAAATGTTTACCGTTTCAGTAGTCAATGAAATTAAAACTTCTGCACTAAAACATTGACTTTTGTTATGTATTTAAAAAATGTGTAAATTTAACGCAGATCTGACCCAGCTTAGAAGTTCTGCATATATTGAGAAAAATCTTGTAAGCGTCAATCGCTGATTAATTTCTGTTGAGCAACAATTAGTCGTCAGTTTATTTGAGGAACTATATATACCTTTTCGGTGGTTAAAATCTTTAATCCATTGAAAGGTGCTAAGCTAAGAGTAGTTCAGTGCTTTAGAACACATGTATGGAAACAAGTGGTGATGTTAGATTAAGGGACAAACTTGCACCAATTCATCTGGCTTGAATTGTATCAAGTTGAGACTATAAGTCTCGTCTATGACTAATACCCAGTGCCCCTCGCCATAAACAGGCAAAATGAGATATGCACTATTCGCTTCACATTTTTCTCAATATTTGATTTGACAAGAGGATTTCTGTATAAGTCTTCATCATAGAACAAAGCGAAAAGCTGGCAACCAAAAATAATATCCAAACGTTCACCGTTTCAGTAGTCAATGAAATAAAAACTTCTGCACTAAAACATTGACTTTTGTTACGTATTTAAAAAAATGTGTAAATTTAACGCAGATCTGACCCAGCTTAGAATTTCTGCATATATTGAGAAAAATCTTGTAAGCGTCAATCGCTGAACAATTTCTGTTGAGCAACAATTAGTCGTCAGTTTATTTGAGGAACTATATATAGCTTTTCGGTGGTTAAAATCTTTAATCCATTGAAAGGTGCTAACCTAAGCGTAGTTCAGTGGTTTAGAACACATGTATGGAAACAAGTGGTGATGTTAGATTAAGGAACAAACTTGCACCAATTCATCTGGCTTGAATTGTATCAAGTTGAGACTATTAGTCTCGTTTATGACTAATACCCAGTGCCCCTCGCCATAAGCAGACAAAATGAGATATGCACTATTCGCTTCACAATTTTTTGAATATCTGATTTGACAAGAGGATTTCTGTATAAGTCTTCATCATAGAACAAAGAAAAAAGCTGGCAACCAAAAATAATATCCAAATGTTTACCGTTTCAGTAGTCAAGGAAATAAAAACTTCTGCACTAAAACATTGACTTTTGTTATGTATTTTAAAAAATGTGTAAATTTAACGCAGATCTGACCCAGCTTAGAAGTTCTGCATATATTGAGAAAAATCTTGTAAGCGTCAATCGCTGAACAATTTCTGTTGAGCAACAATTAGTCGTCAGTTTATTTGAGGAACTATATATACCTTTTCGGTGGTTAAAATCTTTAATGCATTGAACGGTGCTAACCTAAGCGTAGTTCAGTGGTTTAGAACACATGTATGGAAACAAGTGGTGATGTTAGATTAAGGAACAAACTTGCACCAATTCATCTGGCTTGAATTGTATCAAGTTGAGACTATAAGTCTCGTCTATGACTAATACCCAGTGCCCCTCGCCATAAACAGGCAAAATGAGATATGCACTATTCGCTTCACATTTTTCTCAATATTTGATTTGACAAGAGGATTTCTGTATAAGTCTTCATCATAGAACAAAGCGAAAAGCTGGCAACCAAAAATAATATCCAAACGTTCACCGTTTCAGTAGTCAATGAAATAAAAACTTCTGCACTAAAACATTGACTTTTGTTACGTATTTAAAAAAATGTGTAAATTTAACGCAGATCTGACCCAGCTTAGAAGTTCCGCATATATTGAGAAAAATCTTGTAAGCGTCAATCGCTGAACAATTTCTGTTGAGCAACAAATAGTTGTCAGTTTGTTTGAGGAACTATATATACCTTTTCGGTGGTTAAAATCTTTAATCCATTGAAAGGTGCTAAGCTAAGAGTAGTTCAGTGCTTTAGAACACATGTATGGAAACAAGTGGTGATGTTAGATTAAGGGACAAACTTGCACCAATTCATCTGGCTTGAATTGTATCAAGTTGAGACTATAAGTCTCGTCTATGACTAATATCCAGTGCCCCTCGCCATAAACAGGCAAAATGAGATATGCACTATTCGCTTCACATTTTTCTCAATATTTGATTTGACAAGAGGATTTCTGTATAAGTCTTCATCATAGAACAAAGCGAAAAGCTGGCAACCAAAAATAATATCCAAACGTTCACCGTTTCAGTAGTCAATGAAATAAAAACTTCTGCACTAAAACATTGACTTTTGTTACGTATTTAAAAAAATGTGTAAATTTAACGCAGATCTGACCCAGCTTAGAATTTCTGCATATATTGAGAAAAATCTTGTAAGCGTCAATCGCTGAACAATTTCTGTTGAGCAACAATTAGTCGTCAGTTTATTTGAGGAACTATATATAGCTTTTCGGTGGTTAAAATCTTTAATCCATTGAAAGGTGCTAACCTAAGCGTAGTTCAGTGGTTTAGAACACATGTATGGAAACAAGTGGTGATGTTAGATTAAGGAACAAACTTGCACCAATTCATCTGGCTTGAATTGTATCAAGTTGAGACTATTAGTCTCGTTTATGACTAATACCCAGTGCCCCTCGCCATAAGCAGACAAAATGAGATATGCACTATTCGCTTCACAATTTTTTGAATATCTGATTTGACAAGAGGATTTCTGTATAAGTCTTCATCATAGAACAAAGAAAAAAGCTGGCAACCAAAAATAATATCCAAATGTTTACCGTTTCAGTAGTCAAGGAAATAAAAACTTCTGCACTAAAACATTGACTTTTGTTATGTATTTTAAAAAATGTGTAAATTTAACGCAGATCTGCTCCAGCTTAGAAGTTCTGCATATATTGAGAAAAATCTTGTAAGCGTCAATCGCTGAACAATTTCTGTTGAGCAACAATTAGTCGTCAGTTTATTTGAGGAACTATATATACCTTTTCGGTGGTTAAAATCTTTAATGCATTGAACGGTGCTAACCTAAGCGTAGTTCAGTGGTTTAGAACACATGTATGGAAACAAGTGGTGATGTTAGATTAAGGAACAAACTTGCACCAATTCATCTGGCTTGAATTGTATCAAGTCGAGACTATTAGTCTCGTTTGTGACTAATACCCAGTGCCCCTCGCCATAAGCAAGCAAAATGAGATATGCACTATTCCCTTCACATTTTTTTCAATATCTGATTTGACAAGAGGATCTCTGTATAAGTCTTCATCATAGAACAAAGAGAAAAGCTGGCAACCAAAAATAATATCCAAATGTTTACCGTTTCAGTAGTCAATGAAATAAAAACTTCTGCACTAAAACATTGACTTTTGTTATGTATTTAAAAAAATGTGTAAATTTAACGCAGATCTGACCCAGCTAAGAAGTTCTGCATATATTGAGAAAAATCTTGTAAGCGTCAATCGCTGAACAATTTCTGTTGAGCAACAATTAGTCGTCAGTTTATTTGAGGAACTATATATACCTTTTCGGTGGTTAAAATCTTTAATCCATTGAAAGTTGCTAACCTAAGCGTAGTTCAGTGGTTTAGAACACATGTATGGAAACAAGTGGTGATGTTAGATTAAGGGACAAACTTGCACCAATTCATCTGGCTTGAATTGTATCAAGTTGAGACTATTAGTCTCGTTTTTGACTAATACCCAGTGCCCCTCGCCATAAGCAGACAAAATGAGATATGCACTATTCGCTTCACATTTTTTAAATATCTGATTTGACAAGAGGATTTCTGTATAAGTCTTCATCATAGATTTAAAAAAGCTAATAACTAAAAAAGCCAACAGGTCACTGTTTTAGCAGTCAATGAAATAAGAACTTCTGCACTAAAACATTGACCGTTCCTATGTAATTTTTGAAATGTGTAATATATATATATATATATATATATATATATATATATATATATATATATATATATATGTGTAAAAGTGTCTCAGACTGGAGACACTTTTACGGTGCAGTGACAGGAGATATGATGTTATTAGAAATTCAAAGAATTATTGAAAGAGCATTAGCACTGCATGCTCGAATTAAAGCCTGTTATATTCGAACAGATAAACCAAAATTTTTGCTTCAAGAAAAATGGCTATGTGAAGAAACAAAAAGACAGTTTTCAAGAATTAGCGATGATGAAACTAAAAACAATTTAATTCGTCAAAAAGAAAAACAACTTCTTTCAAGTTTTATGGAGTTAAACAGTGAAAAAGCCAGATGG
This sequence comes from Convolutriloba macropyga, assembly GCF_964194025.1. Classification (NCBI taxonomy): domain Eukaryota; kingdom Metazoa; phylum Xenacoelomorpha; order Acoela; family Convolutidae; genus Convolutriloba; species Convolutriloba macropyga. Next base: position 1,279 of record NW_027450309.1, on the reverse strand, counting down.
AAATTCATTCAAGGTCTTCGCAATAACGAAAAGACTCAAGCAAGAATTCAATCTTTATTAAACAGTTTTGGTGATAAGATAACAAAGCCCATGGAAATTGCAAATCTTCTAAATTACAGATTTTCCACTCTAGGAGAGATCATTGGCTGGCAACAAACAAACAACATTCCTCCTAAAACTGCTCCGAGAAAGTGTTTCAAGTTCCGATATATAACAACCAAGGAAACAAATGTGCTCATAGATTCATTGAATACAAGTAAACCAGTCGGTCCTTCAAAAATACCAGCTTGGGCAATAAAAGATGCTAAAGCAGCGGTAGCGGAACCACTATATTATCTCATTAATCAGTTCATTACAGAAGGAAAATTTCCAGAAGATCGTATAAAAGCCTGTGTAACTCCACTCTTCGAAAAAGGGAATCCCGAAGACCCACTCAATTATAGACCTATTTCTGTCACTTCTGCTTTGTCAAAAATTTTTGAAAAGTTTCCTAGAAAGGGAGCATTTAATGTCTGCTAGTCAATTTGGTTATAGAAAACAAATTTCAACAATTGATGCTATCCTGAAATCAACAGAACAAATAAGATTGGAACTCTACAAGAAAAAAAATGTTACAGGGGTGCTTTTAGATCTTTCAAAGGTTTTTGATTCTATAAACCACAAAATACTGTTACGGAGACTTGAAAATATAGGTTTTGACGAACAAGCTACCAATTTAATAGAGAATTACTTGAGTGAAAGAACGCAAAGAGTTGTTCTGAATGGAATTGAATCAGATTGGATAAATTAGAAAGAAGGAGTTCCACAAAGTACTATTTTAGGACCTCTATTAATTAACATTTACGTCAACGATTTAGCAAAGATTGTAGAAAAGGATTGCACGGTCGTCCAGAACGCAGACGACACTTTTCTTTTTACATGGGACACTGATGAAATATTGTCAAAAACAAAACTTGAACACAACATCTCAAAAATTATTGACTTTTTCGCAAAATCCCAGTTAGTAGTGAACAAACAAAAAACAAAATATTGTGTTCAGCACCAGGAAGAGGTTAACAAATACTGTTTTGAATGTCGACAATGAAAGAATAGCAGAATCCAATAGCGTGAAGTATCTCGGCGTAATTATTGATAGCAAACTAAATTTTGATGGAGAAGTGAAAAAGATTCTTCAGAGAATGGCTTGTGGAATAAAAGTTTTGAACACACTAAGTAAAAGTTTAACAGAGAAAACGAAAGTCTTATTACTTAATGCAATAGTACTAAGTCATCTACATTA
>NW_027450308.1:0-23536 GCF_964194025.1 Convolutriloba macropyga | reverse complement strand
TCACCAGCAAAATACATTTAGTATTGGAATTTTTTACTGGTCAGATCACAGTTATTTGAAAAACGATTTTTCAATAAAATTTTGGATCTCTCTCTCCCCCCCCCACCCCAGTTACAGAGCATACCCCCAACATAGTTACCCCCCCCCCCAACATAGTAAATCATCATGTAAAAATATGGCACGAGCGTCGGGGGGTGCAAATAATATCTTTTGAAAAGATCCAAAATTTTAGACAAAGCTGAACAAAAATTTCGCAATTCATTGAATCGTATTTTGGTTGAGAAATTGGCTCCCTGAAAAAAGTACACTGGATGAATACCTGTAGAATAACGGTTCTAACTGTAGAACATGAAACACTTCGAATCTTGGGTTTTAGTTTTTTAAAAGTATATAAAAATTTGTAGAAGCTGCATGCGGTACTTATGATGGAATACGGAAGGTCAATTTCCCCTTATGAAAAGTCATTTACGTTTGTTCAAAAGCCTCGAAATGGTATAGCAACCTGTGATCGCGACAACCTATGCCAAATTCAGTCACTTCGCTTGAGATCCAGAAAACAAGAGATTCCCACTCCCGATCTGTTCCACCTGGTATGTCGAAAGAGTCCACAAATGAGGATCCGCAAATTCCAAACAGATGCAGCACTGAAAAACCAATCGAAAGTTTTGAAATAATTTTCTATGTCATCACACAGGTCGTGGTACTATTATGTTGGTATGTGTGCCAAGGCCAATTTGGTATGTGTGCCAATTTGGTATGTTGGTATGTGTGCCAAGGCCAATGTTGGTATGTGTGCCAATTTTACCATGATGACATAAAACCCAAATTATAACAATGGCACTGCCGGCATGTGTTATCAAGCGAATTAAGTAATCTCATTTTTGGTTGCGATAGTATTATATCAATTTCCAGGGGCCACCGAGGCATGGTCAAGGGAACTCGTCTTTCATTTAAAACCCTATATTATTTTTTTTGTTCTTGATGGCTTCGAATCTTCCCTTAAAGGGTAGTGAGCCCCTGGTTGTTTTCGTAGCCCATACTTTTCTCTTTGCAAAATGCTTGCGCTGTTCATAACTTTGTTGTGAGGTTTCCCCAAGAAGAGCTTTTACTCATGGAAAATCTCTATTGATGGTTATATACTGAAAATGTTTTGCAAAATTAATCTGTAACCAATCGATTAATCAATTAAATTCAATTATTAAAACCTGGTCATTAAACCTTAATAATTTGAGTTTTCTCACAAAGGCACTATAATGCTAAACAGTTGATCTGACAAATGTAACAGAGGGCTCAGTTAATGTGTATTTTTTGCGCAACTTGGCAAATTGCGTATTTTGTCTTGACACCTTTCATTTTATCGTTATTAATACCAGAAAAAGTATTTAGCATAAATACACCTCAGTGATATTTTGAATTAATTGTTCCGACCCCTCTTGAGGGGGGGAGGAACTATATACTCAAATGGTTTTTTTTTGTTCAGTCAATTTTGGCCGATCGATATATTACGGAGATATCGTAGAAAGTTGAGACTGGTATCATTAGAAAGCTTGTCCAGAGTAGAATATGGAATTAAAAAGATTTTTTTTTATTTTCGTTTTTGACAGGAAGATACCGAGGTTTAAACTTTCGAGAAAATATAGTGAATTCCGTTGATTTCGTTCACATTTTATCGGAATTTTTGACTAAAATTTCGCCAATTTTGATAAAATTTATTAAAGTTTTTCAAGATAATGTTGTTCATTTTACGTTTAAGGACAAAATAAATTGTCGGCTTTTTTCATTGAATTTTTTTTGTCACAAATTCCGGCTAAATATTTCACAAAATTCAGACTTTTTCATCAAAAACAGCACGAAATAAGTTTCTTTAGTCCACTCTGATTCAATTTAAAGGAAGTGCACACCCAAACACCACTAAAACAATCTTTGTAAACTGAAAAAGGGGCTAATTCCACTTCAACTTCCGTTGAGAGTGCTCTGTAAATAGAAATTTGCCGTCTTTTGCTAACTTTATTCGTTGATTATCAAAAACGCAGCAATTATTTTTGATTTTTTAACTAACAAAATATCTATTTCAATGACATTCTAAAAATTAAATATTCCTAATGGACAATCAGCATTAGCAGGACCAGTTCTGTACCAATCTTGGACCGTTACAATCCAAAAATAATTCGGATTGTCGTCAGTCGGTTTTTCATAAAAAAAATCGATATTTTTATATTAATTAAATAGCAGAACAATTCAAATAAAAGCTCAGTAGTGATTGGTCCTATTGGTTTCCTAATTAGCTCAAAATAATTTTATTTAGCTGATTGCTTGAAAGCTTATGGTCATTTTGACTTTTAAAAGTTTGATTTTTAAATAAGAAATGGCTTATTGAACTTTGCCTCCATTTTTCTCTTAATTTGGTCAACTTGTAGCTTAATGTCAGCAATAAAAGAGTGCTCCTTCTTTCTGCTGAATTCAAATTCAGTATGTATTGTGGTTTTACGCCTTAAGTTATGGTGTTCTGGCTTTGAAACTACTAAATTTCACAATTTTTTTTTAATTTTTAGGTATTTGCCCGTTTTTCATGTTTTCTAGTTTTGTCAAATTATCACGTTATTGTCAGTTCATATATCACATTTCTCACGTTCAAATTAATGCACAACACAGTTGATAATAATTAAATCCTTAAAGATTTAGATTGTGGTTCTTTACCGCTTGGACAGTGCTTTCTCGAAGAATTTAATTGAATTTTTAATTTTGTCTTTAAATGTCGTTTTTACTTTGTCTTTATAGTCGTATTTAATTTCTTATACAATGACCCGGTTTGATTGGTTTTTCCTGGAAAAGTATATGAGCCGATGTTTTGATATTAGAAGATATATAATGGCTTTCATGCCTGTGAAAACAATTGTTTTCCAAAATGAAAAAAAAAAAACATTTCAACTTTGCAATTTTGTTCCTTTTATTGTCTGTTTGTTACCTGGTCTCGTTAATTAAAGGTTAAAAATGACATTATTTTTGTCAAGGCAAGGTGTCAAAAGGGATTGGTGTCACAAAATCTAATGTTTTTAAAGAATTCTTTGCGACTTCACTGGCTTCGTCACGGGTTTTTCACAAAAAAAATCAAATTAATTTTTGACTTTTGTCATATTTGACATTCTTTTTGTAGACGTAAAACTTGTTCTGGATAATTGCAAGTCTCGAGGGCTTCCTTTGGAAGAATAAACGAACCTATTCCATTTTTTCTTTTTGTAATTAATGGCTTTCATGTCTTTGGAAATAAATTTTTTTCGATAAAAACAAGTTTTACATAATCTTGCTTTTTTCTTTTTAGTCTAATTGTTACCTAGTTTCATTAATGAGAGGTCACATAATACATTTCAAGGGAAGGTGTCAAAAGGGATTAGTGTCACAAAATCTAATGTTTTAAGAGAATTCGTTATGACTTTACTGGCTTCCACACTTGTTTTTCACAAAAAAAAGTAAATGAATTTTTGATTTTTGTCATATTTGACGTTCTTTTTGTAGACCTAAGACATATTCTGGATAACTGCAGGTCTCAAGGGTTTCCTTTGGAAGGATGGACGAACCTAATCGATTTTTTCAATTTGTAATTAAGGGCTTTTATGTCTTTGGAAATAAAGTTTTTTCGAAAAAAAAGTATTACATAATTTTGCAATTTTTTCTTTTTTGTCTAATTGTTGCTTATTTTCAAAAATGAGCGGCCACATAATACATTATCGGTGTTTGACGAAGGTGCAATCGAACATATTTTGGGGTCCAAAGTATGGCTTTACCGCTTCCAATGCATTTTCTGGCTAGTTTTAATTGATTTTTAGTTGTGTTTTTGCTGTTCTTTTTTTAACTGCATAAAAAATTCCATACCAAGAGTTCTTAATTCCCTTCTATAGAACCATTTCTAATTGTAAACGTATGAAGTTTTTTAGTTGAATCCTAATGGTTTTCATTACTTTGAAATTAATTGTTTTTTTAAAAAAAAATTCAGCGAATTTTCTAACTTTAAAGTTTCTGTTCGTTTTTGTCTAATTGTTACCAAGCTTTATTATGAACTGGTGAATAACATTTTTTTCTGGTGAATTACTAGTTATTTTATTTATTTTCAGTTTTATCTGACACTATTTTGACTTTGTTATTAAGTTTTGTTTTTTAAAACGGTTTTTTTTTATGTAAAAAATTTTTTGATGTAATTAATGTTTGTTTTTGTTGTTTGATTTTGCCGTTCGTCTTCGCTCGCTTTCTTAATATCGGCATATCTCATCAATCTAATGCATCACTCCACTGAGTTGTTTGCTTTGGAGGCTATCTTTTTGTTCATACACCAGTTGTTTTTTGAAAAATACTTGAATTTTGTGTTTTTCCATCTGTTCCTCATTTGGTAGACAATTATGCCAAAATTGTGGATGAGCGGGGTCGGAACCTTATGTGCGATCGCACATTACCGAGCCGCCTTGTTATAATTTCATGGCAGGACAAATTACCCTACGCCAAAATATGCACGAAATGTAACATAATGATAAATTTCTGAAAAAAGAGTATTTGGTATTAATTATAGTTTGCAAGTTTTAGTTGTACAAATTTTAACTTGGGTGTGCATCGTGGCCAATTGTCATGTCACATCGGCTCGCGGGACTTGATACCGTACTATCAACACCAAACATGAGAACAAATTATCCGTTTAAGTATGATAAGTGGTAATCGGATTATGGAACGAATCAAAGGGCATGAAATTTTGTGTTATGGCATTTGGGCATTTGGTATCTGGCCACATTATGTATCTGGTTATATTTGTTAATCTAAAGTAATCAGTTATTTAACAAAAATCTGCTTGTAATGTCAACGTCAGCCTAACGCTAAGTCAACTTTCGGACTGCACAATTCTAATTACAAGTCCAGATATCAGTAGTGATTTGAGATATATGATCATGTCCCCTTTTACATTTGATAAGCGGGGTCACCCTCATTTACAATCTTCTGGTGGCAATATTGGCCACTTATTAAATATGAAACCGAGACAATTCTTTTATTTTGGATAATTTGAGGATAAGTTCAGGTGAAAATGGCTGAAAAACTGCTGAAAACCAAATAATGTGACCTCCTCTGACCCCAAAGCTGCTGGTTCATCATTTGCATTAATTACGTGACCTAAAAGTATCCAGAAAAGTAGCTAAAATTATTCTAAAAAAGTGGCATGTTACAAAATTATTTTTCGATTCAAATTTTTCCGCTGGCACCAATTTTATTGTAATGCCTTACAACTGGGCGAGGTGTTTGAATAGTCGCAACATATTGAATTATAGCTTTTTCTTGAGTTAGGTCCTGTAGTTTTGTTAGCTAAGGAATGATCGTTTGAGCGTTTTTTATATGCAATGGGCCCATCAGTTAGAGCAGAAATTGAATTAGCCTCAATTAAAATCCTCTTAGGACACTTGTTGATTCTTCTTACATAACGTACCAGAAAATTTGCTCCTAAACATGTACAATGAATTGTTATGCTTTTTAAGAAAAGAAGTCATTTCTTGTCTGATTTTGCCCAAGACATCGTGTACAATTTCAAATTTAAGCCAGCGTTATTTTCTTTTTCAAATAATGGTGGCCTTTATTGTCGCAAAAAATGAGAAATCAGAAAACATCAAATACGTTATTGTAATAAAGAATACTTAGTGGGCTTGAATATTTTAACCAAAAAGAGACTACTTTTTGTCCTCACGTCTAATTAAATTATTTACCTTCTGTTTTATATCTTTCAATAGAATTTTTTGACATCAAAGGTTTTTTTTAAAATGCCCTTTTAGCTATAGTTGTATACTGTAAAGTTTTATCTTTTAAATCTCTTTAAAAAAGTTCATCAAGTTTCCTTGATCAATGACCTGAACATTGCACAACCCAAGTTTGGTCCAGCAAAAATCCAGCGTGATTTTACGGGTCATTGAATCAATCAACAATCCAGTACTAAATTGTAGAACAAAATATTGGGTTGAGCTTAAATCCAGAATGAAAAAAAAATGTGTCCAGCAGAGTACAATATTTCGCCTGAGCTGTGAAATATTAAATCTATGATCGAGAGTATTCAACAACGATGCCTCTGATTGGTTTAAAAAAGCATTCAAAGTTCTTGCAAAAGCCCGAGAAGGGTTAAAAAAAATGCGGCCCCTGCAGTCTTTCAAAAACAAAATTGTCCCCGTGTCGTCATTTCTTAGTTGTTATACATTTTAAAAACGATTTAACCATTTTAGGAGTAAGTTTAAGTTCTCGTATGCCTACCAAGAAATCACATATGACCTAGTATGATTACTGAACCAGATATGACCTAGTATGACTACTAAGATTTTGTATGATGAGCAACCAGGGATCGGAAAATTCTTCCGTTGTGAAGTTTACAACTTACCAAATATCCAGGATGTAAAAAATAAAATGATGATCATATTATCGTCTTTCGATGTTGTGATTAGTTAGCTCAGTTTTAGGGTAAACAGAAGAGACCTTCTACAATGTCTATTTAGCCAAATAAAAGTTTCCTTCAATCATTCAGGTAGCTGAATTGAGTTCGACCTCGAATTCGTAAATATTGTGAAAACTCAAATTGTTTGCTTAAATGGCATTCTAGCTGTAACTTTATTAAAGTAGCTTTCCATTGCTGTTATGATAGCTCACGTGTTCTTAGCATTAAGTAAGTGAATCCTTCCTTGTTATCTCGATTTTTGAAGAGCTTTCTCAAGTTCAAGATCTTGATTCTTTAGAGTCCTCAATTTTTTATTCATAGGGAAACCCTTGTCTATACCTGAAATTTTAAAAAGTCCTATTAAATCCCAGTGGGGGTATATATTGAGTTAAATCACACGGGGTTGAGGACCCTAGTCAAAGTCTAGGCTAATTCTTTTCATAAGTCCAGTCAATTTCGTTTCATATACAAAATTTAGTCAAAGTAAATTTTTCCGCCAATATCTGGGTTTACTCTCGTGATCTTCTCCAACCTTACCCGCTTAACCTATGGTTAACTAAATGCGCTACATATCCTTAATTTCAAAGGATATTTTACCCAAAAACATTGCTACGGTTTCGAGCGTAATTCGAAGACATTTTTTACTGTCTAGCCAAATTCAAGGACACGTTTTATTGTCTAATCAAATTTGAAGACGGTTGCTTTAGTTCCATCCAGAGTCAAGGAAATCACTTAAAGTCCAGACACATTCTGTTCATACCAAAGATTTATCCTTCAAAAGGTTTTTAATATTTCTAGGTCTAGACAAGAGAAGTTTATCATAGGCGCATTTTTACCGGAGTCGCCAGATGATTAAATATTTAATAATTTAATTCGCATTCGCAAAAAAATCTTAAGCCGAAGTTGCCGTCCGATCATTTTACTGCGCACGCATAATGCTATAAATCAAAACATGACAAATTCCAAAAAAAATCGAAAACAGACCAAAATTTAATGGTGAAGGATTGGTAGAATTGTCAGCTGGTAGATTCTTGAGTATGGAAAAACCACATTCATTTAAATCTTTTTCAAAAAAAATAACTTGAGGTGGCCTGTTCTCCAGTAAAAGTGACAAAAAATTGTTCAATGTTTCCTTTTCACGTCTTTGCTAAATTATGCTACGCTTGAAATTTTGAAAAAAATGGTGATTTTAACAAATTGGAAAATTTTCTTTTAAATCTCAAAAGTTTAAATTCTCTCTCTCTCTCTCTCTCTCTCTCTCTCTCTTACACCAAAAAGTTTAGGAGCAGAAAGAGAAAATTAAGAAAATCTTATAGCACTAGAAGAGCCACAAACAACTGATTTAGACAATTTTAAGGGATATCAATTGCGTGCGAAACCCAGCAAATTGTTGAGTTAAACAAAATCAATACTATCGTTATTGTTGAAAAATACTCTTTTGTGATTTTTTGTTTCAATTAACACTGTCAAATAATATTTTTCACAAAAGTTTGTGGCATTTTCATTGGACAAAACAGCTTAGCTAATATTGTCTTATATTTGAACTGTGAAATCAAAGAGATCTTGATGCAAGATCAATCGAAATTTTTGAAAGCAGTGGTCGCTAAACATTTGCTTCTCTGTTTTTTTCATTATGTTTAAAAATGCTTTCCACAGATAAATTTTTAAATAATTGGAGTCATTTTTAATGAAATCTCTATATACGTTTATCTCGTTTTTTTCTGACTTGTCTCGTTTTTTGTTCTGACTATTTCGAAAATTGAGGTCCCAGTAAGCTTATTTGTTGCCCTAATTTTAGAAAATTTTAAATGATATCTTTTTGTCCTGTTCATAAAAAGAGGTTCCGTTTTAGTTGAATTTGAGAATCAATAGTGATATTTTGATGAAAATAAAAAATCTGATGAATTAATTATCAATAGGAAATCATCATGGGTCTACTTGGTAAATTTTTCCGATAGCTTCACTTTCCCTCCCTTCTTCTCAATCTCTCAAACCCAAAAAAATGAAAAAATTTCTTAAATTTTAGATTAAGGCACTTTTCATGAAGTCATGCAGGGAAAACCAAAGTCATGCTTGAAATGTCGAAGAAAGACTTCTGTCATAAAATAATGAATTTGAGAAAATTATTCCCGGTACATATGTTTTTTCAAGAAATAAATTTGGGTAGATTATTATTTGCAAACGAACTTAAATGCTTTTATTTTACTTTCAACTTGTGTAATCAACTGGAATCATTGTAAAGCGGACATAGTTCTTGATAAAAACACTCACACAGTCTTACAGTGACTGGGGCAGAAAATTTTCCCTGAAAATCTTTTTAAAATTAATGTGTTTTATTGTACTGTACTTCGTAGGTCAAATATTTGCTTCATTTTGCAGCTTTTGCCGAGAGCGTGTCAGCGTTCTTACATCACGAGATATTGGCACCTAATTGGGAATCCCTCATTTTCACTCTCCCAAACGAACACCGGACGAAGGGAAGAAACTGCAAACGCCACAGGTATTTTATGCTTGCCATACGATACATAAAAGGTACAATATAGACAATATAGACATTATAGACATTATAACTCGGACTTTCGTGTCATAGTAAATCAGCACTATACTTCATTATATTTGAATAGTAATTCGCTAAATCGGTAATGAAACATTGAAATCGAAGTGTTATTTTGATTGTAAGTCTTCGCAAAATAAATTCATACTCTTGTTTTTTTAGTTAAAACTGAACATAGATTTTCCGGTTTTTGTTCTTTTGATAAGAAAATCATAGAGAAAATCGAAAAAAAACACAGTTTTGAAAATATAAAGAGATGATCATACAATTGAAATTATTGACAATAGGACTGATCAGATTGATTTTTTATTTCTCTGATTTTACAATTTTCATGCTAAAAAGTGACATGATCAGAGTATGATCATTGTAGAAAAACTGAATGAAAATTCTATGATTCAGCGCTGATTTACTTTTTCTATGATGCGGGAGACAACTGCTTCAGTTAGCATAAAATTGATTTTCTGAATAAATTCAAATTTTCTCCACCTCAATGTTTTGGATAATTATTAATTTGCAATTGGTCCTCTTAATCGGCAATTAATAATGCGAGGGCAAAATTTTTGCTTTAGCGGACGCTGACGTCTTTTAGTCAACAACACCGTGCATTTATTTGTCAATCAATAAAAACTAATAATGTTCACGTTAATATTCCCCATTTAATTTAGCGTAAAATTGTATTAAAAATTATGAGGATACTAATTTTTCAGACTAATAGTCCGCAATTTTCTTCTATATTTTGAATAGTTTCAGCGAAATGATTTTTCTCTGATTTTAAGTTTCGTTTTTGATTCATTTTAAAACATGCAGTGGGCGTGTGATTTTTCGTAATGATTTTGTTTTGACAATTTACGTTGAAACAAGTAAATTATATCTTTTTTGAATATGATTAAACATGTTTGTCACAAAAATAAAAATTAACGAGTAAAAATTATTTTAACATTAACAGCCGGTTTTATTGTCTGGAGAAGTTCTACACAGAACACCGACTGGACGATGACGATGACGACATAGTGCCAGAGGGTGGGATGGGACTGGGAGATCTGTCAGTGAGACACTACAGAGAACTCTTCTCCAATCTGATCAGAAACCAGTGGCACAGAATCAACATGGTAGACTCTGTTGACTCTAGTTAGTAGTATTGACTAATAGCAAAAAAGAACAGTCGTATTTTCCCCTGTAGAACCCATTCTTGTATGATCTTGCAAATTTTCTCTAAGACCATACCTAAACGACTAGGTCACCTTATAAGGTTCTTGCAAATTTCTTGGAAGCTTCAACATTTATTACGTCTTTGCATGAATCTTGCGTGCAAGATATCGCAAGATAACCGCCAGAGTTTGACTAGGGTATTCCTCAAACACCTGAATCAATGAATCACTGGAATACTCTTTTAAAATTGAGCTGTAAACTGCTCGAAATTAGCTAAAATTGTTGTACATTATAGCCAAGCAAATCTCTATAGCAAGTGATTTATTTCCTTCAAGAAACTCATCAACTGCAGGTAAGTTTAGCAGGCTCGGTACAAATTAGGCCTTAGATTATTTTCTAATTTAGAGTTGGTCACCAATTCTAAGCTTCAAAAGAGAATGCTAGCAAATTTTTCAGCACGATGTTGTGATGATCAGACAGATGTGTATGAAGTGTATGGACTACAGAGGAAACTAATGTCACCAGATGAGTACTTGGCCAAACTGATGAACTATACAGAAGAAGACAAACACATCAACTACATTGGGGTACAACTGTTTTAGTCTTCCATTAAAAATACAACAAGGAGGCTCGTTATTGTGTGTTCACACATAAAGTTCCTACCCCGCTCATCCGCATTTTTTGCATAAATATCTACCAAATGAGGAACAGATAGAAAACCCCCAAAAATTCAAGTTTTTTTCAAAAAAAAACGTGTGTGAGCAAAAAGATCGCCTCCAAAGCAAATATCTCAGTGGTGTAAAAAAATGCCGCATTAGATTGATGAGATCAGCCATTATTAAAAAAGCAAGTCAAGACGAACAACAAAATCAAACAATAAAAACAACAAACATTCCTTACATCCAAAATTGATGTCCAAATTAAAAAAAACTAATTAACAAGATCAAAACAGCGTCAGATAAAACTGAATCTAAACAGAGTAACTTGTAATTCACTTCACAATATATGGAATCACTCCAAAATAAGGCTAGGTAACAATTAGACAAAAAAGAATAAAAAAACAGCAAAGTTAAAAAATCGGCTTATATTTTAAAAAAGAATTAATTTCAAAGGAATGAAAACAATTGAATAACAAATGAAACCATCCAACAAGTTTATGATCACATAAAACTACATAAGGTTGCATTAAGACCTGTAATTATTCAATTTTTTATGCGGTGAGAAAAAGAACAACAAAAAGAGGCAAGAAACAAAAATTCAAATAAAACTTGCAACAAAACGCAGTCGAAGCCGTAAAGCCATATTTTGTTACTCTAAAAATGATAAATTGAGCCTTTCCCGAACGCCAATAATAAGTTATGTGACCTCTCATTAATGAGATCAGGTAACAAATAGACAAGAAAAAGAAAAAAACGGCAAAATTAAGAAAAATTTTTGTATTTTTCGTAAACAATTTTTTTCAACTTCATGAAAGCCATTAGTTATAAAATTAAAAATTATAAAGGTTCGCTTATTCTTCCAAAGGAAGCGCTCGAGACCTGTAATTATTCAGAATATGTCTTACGTCTACAAAAAGAACATCAAGTATAGACAAAGATCAAAAATTAGTTTGTTTTTTTGAAAAAATCCGCTCCGAAGCCAGTAAATTCAAAACAAATTCTTTAAAAACGATAAATTTTATACAATGGAACCTTCTTTTGGAGAATTGTAGTTTTATATATGTATGACCTGTAATTAACAAAACTAAGTAACAAATAGACAAAAAAAAGAACAAAAATGCGAAAAAGTTTTTTTTTTGAAAAAAATTCTTTTAAAAGTCAGGAAAGAAATCAGAATATAACCTTATTAATTTCTATACTCCATAGAGCCAATTTATCCAGGTCAAACGACTAAAAAGACAAAGTAAAAACCAGAGTAAAATAAAAGATTAAAAATAAATGTTGTGTTTTTGATAATCTCTGAGTATAATTAACAAAAAACGGCAAAAAATTTAATTCCTGTCTACTCTCAATAGAAATGGAAGTAGTACTAGCTTCTTTTGTAGTTTAAAAAGATCGTGTTAGCTGTTGTTGGGTGAGGGTTCTGGCAAATTTATTCAAAGTGGACTAAAGAAGCTTATTTTGGGCAATTATTGATGAAAAAGTCTGAATTTTGAAATATTTAGCCAAACTTTTGGGCCAAAGACTCGATCAAAATAAACACAAAACTTTTTTGTCTTTAAAAATAAAGTCTTTAAAAAGGGGACTTTTGTCAACAATTTTTACATATCTTAGCAAAATTGACAAAATTTTAGGCAAAATTTCCCAAAAAGGGAATAAAAATAACGCAAATCGGTCTAAAATTCACAAAAATTTAAACCACGATTACTCGCTCTAGAAAACGAAATTCAAAGAAAAACCCATTTGAATATAAAGTTCCTCTCCCCTCAAGAGAGATCGGAACAATAACATCAAAATTATTTGCTCTCCAAATTGAAAGAAAACTTTAACTACTTCCTCAGCTATTCGGAAGTTTTAATCAAAAATTAATCTTTTGAAATAGTGCTCTGAGAGCCATCTGGGAACTTTTTTCACAACTTTATAATTTTTGTTGTCAATTGTCTCGATTTAGCGTAAAAATTTGAGACCAGTTGTTTGGTGAAAAAAAATGCGTTTCGACCGTAAGAAAACTAAAAATTGTTTTAAAAAATTGCGAAAGAGTTCTTCAAGGATATGATATAAAAAACACGAGAGATTCATTCTCACAGTTTAGTGAAAGTTTTTTTCAATGCAGAGGTTAAAAATTCAGCATTAAAAAAGTTAGTACAATTTTGATTTTTGTAGTGCAAAAAAACGAAAAATTTCTTGGCAAACGAAGCCATTCAACTTAAAAGTTTGTATTCTGAGCATTTGCAAGTGATTTTACACTGTAGGCAGGCAGTTCAGAATTTCTTTGTTTAGAAGAAACGGGTCAGTTTTTCTGAAAAGCAATAAGCTTAGAAACTCATTTCAATTTATCTACATTAATTCGATCACAAGCACACAAATGCGGCTGCACAGTTTGGTTTTATTGCTTCATGTGGAAAATAATGTATCGCCCAATAGCCAAGAAATTTCTAGAGACAAATGTTTGGCTCAGTCTTGTCCTTGAATGAGATTGTTTCATGAGAGAGCTTCTAAGTTTCCAATTGGTAATTTTGTTGTTTCATCAAATATAACGAAAAAAAATAAATAGAGAAAAAATTGGATTTATGATTCTTATCAACTATACAAAGACCAAATATGGTTCTTATACTCAAACAAATATCATGTATAGTTTTACTAGCCATGAAAATGCCATACATCATTTTTACTAATGAGTGCAAGATCATACTCAGAAGTTTTTTGAAATAACATAAGTTTCCTTGCATGTTTAGCAAAAATTTTCATTCCGGCATATAATTTTCAATAAATTGTACTCTTGTTTTTTTTGTTCTCTAAATTTTACTTTCCAAATATCTGCGCAAAGGTTACAAAATGAATAGTACGCAGATTTGTTGGAGAGTCAATTTCTGCAAGTTACCTCAAAATTATGACTGGGTGAAAAAAAATTTCACACACACTTTTTCTGATCATAATTTTGGTCATAATGATTTTTTTATTTTGTTTCTGTCAATTTTAGTCAAAGGGAAAATATTTTTTGAAATCGGCCGGCTCCAAATAACCTTGCAATTAGTGTGCTAGAAATTAGAGAACTTCCGTGTCAGTTCAGGGTTAAAAAAAGTCTAAATTTTGAAATAGGCGGGGGGCTATAATGGCAAAGACTCAAATTAACGTGGGCAATTGTATAAAAAAAATATTGTCAACCAATGTGACATTTTGCCTGTTTATTTTCTCTAGGCATACTATGCTCCGATGCTATGCCAGAACATAGTTTATGAACTGGGTTTTGGACAAGGCATGTTGCAAACTCACCATTACAGTGAAATCCATGCTGGTGCTCCGTTTGTCATCCCTGGCATGGAGTTTGACGAAAGAGTTGCCATTCCTGGACTGGAATCCTTGTCATTCGATTATTACAACCCCAGTCGAGATATCAGTTTCCAGTGGTTCAAGTATAACATAATGTGTCGTCATCATCCGTGGATATGCTATCCTGGTCAAACTAAAGATTTTATGGGCTATGAATCTGAGTGGGATCGAACTGACGCCACCGGAAAGCGTGATAATCGAGGTACCGATGAAAACAGTGACCCAAAACGTCAAAATACAGGAACTTCTTCATTTTTTCATTCTTCACAAGCACATGCTTTCCAAACGAGACACATAAGACTGTATAATTTGAGATCTGGCTACACGAAAAGACAAAGAATGCAAAAGATCAACAAATGTCGATCTAAATCTTAAGAACTTATAGCTTGGGTCTTTCCGAACTCAGCCCCCACGAGGTTAAACCCCCCCCCCCCCCGCTTTTTATGTTATATTTACGATAATGAATGGTGAACTGTATCATCACACCACTAATCTCGGGGGATATAACGTGAGAGACCCAATTCCTTGGCTATATGGGTACTATATATATTCCATATTGTAAAGCAGGATACTTAAAACAACACAAAGCAGAATTGAATTTAAAACTCTGAAGAAGTGCTGCAAAAGTGTTTGTCTGATATCGTTCCAAAAAATTCTCTTAATAGTTGGAAGTGAGAATTGGCAGCCACCTGAGCAAATGGGTACAAAATTACCCGAGTGATGAGCGGATTCACATATTGCATGAATGTTGCAACCCAAGTTGAGATGTCAGCGCCGTTTCAGCGCGTTATTTTGTAAGAAGTGCGCTGAATGTGCTAAAATTAGGTAAGAAATGAGCTGAATGCGCTGAATTGCGCTAAAATGAGCTGAAACGCGCTGATTTTTCAAAATTTTTAGCGCAAAAATCTTACATAATTTTGCGCTGAAATGCGCTGAAACTTTGTAAGAAATGTAGTCAAATTTCAGCGCATTTCTTTAAATTATTTAGTGGATTTAAACGCTTTTTGACAACGTTTCCTCAACTTCGAGCCATTTAGTTTTCTTTATATAACGATTAACTTTTTCCTAAAAAATGCGCTGAAAAGCTCTGAAAGTATGTAAGAAATGCGCTGAATTTTCAGCGCATTTCTTCTCAAACTGTCTATTAATATAAAATTAAATTAAATAGGAAGAAGTTCAGGAATCTTTGGCGCAGTGGATTGGGTGAAGGCTGCGGTACTGGAGAGCAGGGTGCAATTCTCAGTGATATCTATTTTTTGAAAACTCAGCGGTTTTCAGCGCGTTTCTTGCAAAGTTTCAGCGCATTTCAGCACATTTCAGCACATTTTTACGTAAGGTTTTTGCGCTGAAATTTTTGAAAAACCAGTGCATTACAGCGTATTTCTTACATAAATTTTCTTGACCCGGGAAGATTATTCAAAATTGCAATAATCTTACAAGATATCAATCCAAGCAAAAAATAAATCATGGTACTAATGTTTTAGAAAACACCTTTGAAGCAAATTATTGTTTAATAAACAATTTTTTATTAAAAAATCTGTAAGAATGTAGAATTGCATTTTTTTCAAAATTGGAAAGAAAAATTTAGCAAGTCTTTTTATAAATAAACTTGTTTTCAGATTCTATTTATAAATAAATAAATTTCAGACGATTACAATAACAACAAATGTTTTTATTCATTTAGCGCTATGCCGAACGGGTGCTAGGAGGCACTGTAATTGCTTGTCCTTCGAATAAATTTTGATGTAGGTTTTCACAAAAAAACAATTAGCCGAAATTATCCCATACAAGAGGTAGGTAGTTCTTCATCTAGAAAACCCGATTTCTCTATTACTTAAACGGTTGTTCACTAAAAACGCGAGAAAAGGAAGCTATTCTTGGTAATTAATTATGACAAGGAGGCTCGGTGAGGTGCCACCGCACATAAAGTTCCGACACCACTCATCCACAATTTTGGCATAATTGTCTACCAAATGAGGAACAGATAGAAAAACACAAAAAGACAAGTATTTTTCAAAAAAAAACTGATGTATGAACGAAAAGATGGCCTCCAAAGCAAATAACTCAGTGGGGCAAAAAATGATGCATTAGATTGATGATATATTCCGATATTAAGAAAGTGAGCAAAGACGAACGGCAAAAATCAAAGAACAACAACTAATATTAATTATATCAAAAAAATGGTTTTTCACCTTATCATAATAAGGCTTGGTAACAATTAGAAAAAAAAACAGAAACTTTAAAGTTAGAAAATTCGCTGAATTTTTCTTATAAAAACAATTAATTTCAACGTAATGAAAACCATTAGGAATCAACTAAAATATCCCATAGGTTTACAATTACCAATTTTTTCTAAAGAAAGGAGTAAAGAACTGTCGGTATTCAATTTTTTATGCAGTTTAAAAAAAAGCAACAAATAGACAACAAACAATAAATCAATTAAAACTTGCCAGAAAATGCTTTGGAAGCCGCAAAACCATACTTTGGCCCGCAAAAAATGTTCGATTGCACCCTCGTTGAACACTGATAATGTATTATGTGACCGCCCATTAATGAAACTAAATAACAATTACACAAAAAAATGCGAATTACTTTAATAAACTGGTTTTGAAGTTTGAAAGGAAGACAACAGGGATCATAATCTTAGCGATTTGAGTCGAGGAGTCAACGCTAAAAACCAATTAAATTTAAAAACACTGCTTTTAGAATAATAAAAAATTGCTGTTTGAAATCTGGATACAAGGAAAAACGACGAAATATTGACAAGTGTCGAACTTATCGTTTCACCATTGAACCATTGAACGTAATGCACTTGTATACTATTTTATAATTCTTCCATTGCACTGTCAAGGTCTCAGCAATCATGAAACTATATAAAGCGAAATTTAGATTGCATCACATCATTTCATTGATCTCTTTTATCGCTGAATACAGTGAAAACGGTGAAAAAAAGTTTTCACCGCTGAAGTCCGCCGATTTTACTATTACTCAACCCATTTATTTTAGCAAAAAGATTACAAAATTATTTAGCAATGAGTTTTTGTAAAATTTGTGGGCCTGAAAGGTGAATTTTTTACAACTTATGGAAAGATAATACAAATTTTATCTAGGTCTTTTTGCCTGTTTTACCAAAATTGAGCGCAAATTTTTATTACCACTATTCACCAGAAGTTGTACATATTTCTTTGCTGAACCTCCATTCGTGAATGGAAACCTAGACAGCCTATATTCATAATAAAAAAAATGTAACATACTAACTATGTGTTATATCGTCTTTTCATAACTATTACAGTTTAACAGTGTTTTTGTACAATTTTATGAACATTTGTTGCAACCGGATTCGGTAAAAAACCTGAACAACGAGGTCTGGTAACCTGCTCTGTTTTATAGTAGTCCGTACAAGAAAAAAATACTAATTTTTCTAAAATTACAGTAGCTAATCATTGCAAACGAAACTCAGAATTTTTCAGATTTTAAAATTTGTTCATTAAAGTTCATCTCATAGTATGCTTTCAGTTCCAACGCTAAAAACCAATTAAATTTAAAAACCACTGCTTTTAGAATAATAAAAAATTGCTGTTTGAAATCTGGATACAAGGAAAAACGACGAAATATCGACAACTGTCGAACTAATCGTTTCACCATTGAACCATTGAACGTAATGCACTTGTATACTATTTTATAATTCTTCCATTGCACTGTCAAGATCTCAGCAATCAAGAAACTATATAAAGCGAAATTTAGATTACATCGCATCATTTCATTGATCTCTTTTATCGCTGAATACAGTGAAAACGGTGAAAAATAGTTTTCACCGCTGAAGTCCGCCGAATTAACTATTACTCAACCCATTTATTTTAGCAAAAAGATTACAAAATTATTTAGCAATGAGTTTTTGAAAAATTTGTGGGCCTTAAAGGTGAATTTTTTACAACTTATGGAAAGATAATACAAATTTTATCTAGGTCTTTTTGCCTGTTTTACCGAAATTAAGCGCAAATTTTTATTACCACCATTCACCAGAAGTTGTACATATTTCTTTGCTGAACCTCCATTCGTGAATGGAAACCTAGACAGCCTATATTCATAATAAAAAAAATGTAACATACTAACTATGTGTTATATCGTCTTTTCATAACTATTACAGTTTAACAGTGTTTTTGTACAATTTTATGAACATGTGTTGCAACCGGATTCGGTAAAAAACCTGAACAACGAGGTCTGGTAACCTGCTCTGTTTTATAGTAGTCCGTACAAGAAAAAAATACTAATTTTTCTAAAATTACAGAAGCTAATCATTGCAAACGAAACTCAGAATTTTTCAGATATTAAAATTTGTTCATTAAAGTTCATCTCATAGTATGCTTTCAGTTCCGTTGAACCGTGACATGAGTTTATTATCTTAGAAATTTGATTCTGATCACAGCAGCCTATAAACAAGAGCTTTGCAAAAGTTAAAAAAAACAAGGAGGCTCGTTAATGTGCGATCGCACATGATGTTCCGACCCGAGCTGATCCACATTTTTGACAGTTTTCAGCCAAACGAACCGATAACCAATTATATATCTTTAAATCGTTTAAAAAAATCCTTACAAAACAAAACTACTAATTCAATTACCTAATTCCATGCCTCATTGCAGCGCTCACGAGATCTGCCAATAAAAAAACTACGAAAAATAAACAAACAAAATCAGTAAAACTGAAAAAAGTTAACGGCAAAAACTCAATATCTAAATGTAAAAGCACCAAGTAAACAACGTCAAAATGCAATCAGATAAAACCTTAACAGCACAAATTTTCTTTTTTTCTTAACTATACAGCAGATGGAACTTTTCCTTAATGACACTAGGTAACAAAAAAAAAAAAATAATGAGGCGAAATTGAAAAATCTATCAACATTTTTTTAAACCAAATAATTTCAAACGTCTTGAAAATCATTAGCTTTTAGTTCTCAGTAAATTTACTAAAGAGCCACTAAAAAACTAATATGACCTCTCTGGTTAGACTAAGCCATAGAAAAGAACTAAAGATGCGGAAAAACAATCTGCGAAAATACACATTATTGAAGCCATTAAAACCATTAGCAATTATCTGAATTTTGTTTTTTATTTCAATTGTTAGCTATACTAATTGAGTTAAAATTATAATGAACAATTAAAAAAGTTCACTCGGGCCTCATTTGAAAATATTTGGGCTCTGTTATAACGCGAAGGTGGTAAAAAAGAGAAAAAGGAACACAAATATTGACCACTCACAAAACATTTATGAAAACGCATATTGTCCCGCAAACAAAAAGTCAGTTACGACATAATATCAATAGAAAGTTTAGTTTGTGAATTACAAGGAGTTGGATGGGACCTCTCAATGATGAACAATAAAAACAAAGAAAACAAAAAAAATTGAAAAAGCATAATATCATAAAATTATAACCATTCAGTATGAAGTGACCGCATACAGTGATATCTATAGTAGAAGCTTTTGAGACCTCGCAGCATTTTATGACTACATAGAGAATAAAAAACCCAAAAACTTCAAATTCAAAAGAAATGAGAGAAACGTGAGGAAGCTAATAAAAAATGAATTTTTTCAGAAAAACGTTTATATTTTAAATTATTTTGTAACAGCAAAACATTTTGCAAAGCTTCTTTTTTTATAAGACTTCAAACAAAACGACAAATATGAACCAATACTTTAAAACCACGAAATGTGTTGAAAAGCCCGTAGCATCAGACTAGATTCAATAGCTTTCAACGGAAGGTAATAACTACGCCATGTTATGATTCGATGGGAAGAAAATGCTGTATGTTGTTGACCAGTCATCAATAAGAGATCAGAATAAGTCATATCTCCATGAAAACAAAAACAAATAGAGGCCAAAACCAAAAATTCTGTAGAGAGTACGAGAAGAGAGCGTCGATGCCTTTTAATCCATATGCTGTTCTCTGAAAACTTTTTCCAGGATTCTTTTGACGTCTTCTCTGAGCCAATGAGAATTATCAATATTACGATAATGTGATAAGATGTCAAAAGGAAGTAAAATTTTGAAAAAAATATCCAAACACTTTTTGAAAAAATATATGAAAACTCGTCGCATCGAAGTTATAAATACAATAATTAGAGATAAAATCGCTAACCAGATTATTTTTCGTTGCAGTAGAAACAGCTAGGGTCCTGTCATTACTGAGACTGACTTAGAGTTTCACAAAAATGAGTTAAAGATCGGTTAATGTTCAAAAAAATTTTTCAAAAAATTATTCTTAAGGTCTTAACAGCCTTTTGCTGTCCAATTAAAGCACTAAATAAGTTCACTTAATTCTAAATAAGAAGACTATTGTACCTTTAATCAAAGTGTCTATGTCTTAGTCTTAGGGCTTCAAAAAATCAGTAAAATATCAAAAACAAAATCAAAATTTCACTAGAAATTACAAAATACTCAGATTCGAATCCAAAAAAAACTTGAGCGGTTCCTTGAAAGCTATTTTTCAATTCAGGCATCAGATGACTCTAAATGAGGTTTGTCATTAACAAAACCTCGATATGAGAGGTGACTATTCTTCTAGTGACTTACAAAACAAAAAAATGAAAAAAGTTGTTTAAAAAAACTGCTCTCAAGTAGAATTCCAATTTTTTTTATAGTAAACTTCTCTATGAGACCAGAATTAGTCTTTTTAATCGCTTTTTTTTCTATTAGGATTACAAAAGTGCTGCATTTTGTAGCGTGGAATGTAATTTTGAATTAAAATGTTCATAGAAAAATTGTTCATTCGAACAAAAATTACGCTAAAAGTGAACAAAAGTGAACCAAATAGCTCGTGTTCACATGAAAATTTAAACCTCGATAACTCCTTGAAAACAAACTAAATTCAGATTTTTTTTAAAATTTCGAACTCGACGCTGGGCGAGCTTTTTAATGATATGACTCACATTTCTCTACGGTGAATATATCGACCGGCCAAAATTGTCTGAACAAAATAAAACCCAGTTGAGTATATAGTTCCTGCCCCCACAAGTGGGGTCGGAACAAAAATCTGACCCACATGATCAACAGATATTTGAAAATTAAAAGAATAGTTTCTGCGAAATCATGTACCTAATTATATGCTACATTGTTTCTCAAACGATTAAAGTAAAGATCAATTATATAACACTTTTGAGATTAAGTCTCAAATTTCAGCAGCTACCAATTTCACTGCGTTTGTAAAAAAATATTTCAATTACTCATCTACTAGTATAGAGTAAAAAAAGTAATCAAAAATTGCCATTTTCCTTGGACTTTCAAACGGAATCCACACTTTTGATGTTTAAAAAACGTATTCTCTTTCAAAAACCGAAAGTGAAAATAAAAAAAAAGATTGCGAAAAGACGTCGTCCTATCTTCATAAGGTTAAAATAAAAACTCAAAAAATTGAAAAACTAATGTTGGTCAAATAGGCAACGGAAAAAAATCAATAGTAATTCAAATTGAAAACTTTTCTTCGATTGGTGAAACGCTTTTAAAAATTGAGAAAATTGTAGCATAAAATTACAACAAACTTTTGTTTTTTTTTAAAATAATAATTGATGAAATTACCCAGGTCCAAATCGAATGGTTATCTTGCACGATTCTGGCAGATTCTTGCAAGATTTCCGCCAGAATCTTGCAAGATAGCAGTTTTTCTGCCAGAATCTTCCAAGATAACCATTTCTCTGCCAGAATCTTGCAAGATAATCTTTTCTCTGTCAGAATCCTCTATTGAACCCGTTTTTTTGCATAAGATCCTACCAGACAAATTGATTAATCCGAGTAATTCTCCAAGCAAGAGATTTGCGCGAAAGTTCTTCTAATGTTCTTCGAAGCTCAAAAAATGGCAAGCCGTGAATAATCACATTTTTTAGGCATTGGCAAGAAAACTTAAGCGTAAGGCGCTGAATTGATTAAAAGGAAGTTGTTTAAGATGCGAAGAATAATATCACATTATTATTTCATCAGAAAAGGTAATCTAAAGGTGTAGTTAAGTAAATCTTGATAAAATTGAAGGAAAATAGTTTTTAATAGTAATTTATTTTCAGTTCTCAAAGGCAGATTTTAATTTGTTTTCTTCAGATAATTCATATTTCCAGATTTAAATTCTGTTTAAATTTATTATTTTTCTTTAAAAAAAGCAACTGACTCTTAAGTAAATTTCTGTTCGAAATGAAATGTTTTGCGCGAAAGAGAGCCAATAAGAGGACAGCTCGACCGGAACTAACTTGCAAGAATATTGCAACATAACCATTTTTCTGCCAGGTCTTACAAGATAACCATTTTTCTTCATCTTTTATCTTGCATTTTATCTTGCAAGATAGGCAGTTTTTGCAAGATTCTGGCAGAATCTTGCAAGATAACCATGTGGTCTCTACATATAAACGTACGTTCTGTGAATTGAAATCGTTTTGCAACTTTTCAATTTTTCTACAACCATATATAATCCATATATAATCTGAATAACCACAATTTACTTTTTTACTCTCCATATACAATTTATTGCTTTTACTGAAATATCTTGGGCACAGTCGCCGCCAACTTATAGAAAAGGTTGATTTCAAAACATAATTTTTCAAATCCACTGAACTGAATGTTGTTCTTCTAGTTGTGTTTTTTGCAAGTTTTAACAGCAGTTCGAGGTCAAAACGTAAAAAACGAAAACCTTTTAATTCAGGAATCATCAATGATTACAACAATTTAACTAGTATGAAGGTTGTTACCATGCTAACAAAACTTAATCAGAAAAATAGAAAACTGTACATCTTTAATAATTATTGTATCAAATGCTGCCAATTGTTAGAATCTTTTAGAATGGCATCTATCTCAAGCGAATGGTTCTTGACTCATAATTTAACTAAAATATTTTGAACCATTTTTGGGCCGAGAAAAAAAGTTCAGCCTCTTTTATTCTATAATGGATTCATACAATTTTCATAAATCACTGGACTTGAAAAGCACTCCTTATAACATGAAAGAATAATTCGAAAACGGCTGCCTGAATATTTCACATAGCGTGACTTGCAAATAGCGTCCTTCAAAAATTATCAAATCTCTGTGGTTGAAAGAGAATCAGATTCTTGATTGATTACTGGTTCTTCAGTACTGAAACAGATGAGGGTGCATTTTATCTAACCATTGGTGAGCAATAGCATTTCGTGTTGGTGAAAGAAAATATTCGAGGTGAAAATCTCATGAAACGACTTCATAATTGGACAATATTTTGTCCCATGTTGTAATAAGTGTTTTCAGTCGAGCAAACATTGAGCAGGAGTCGAGAAAAAGTCCATCTGTCTGTTAAGGCTGAGATAAAGTCAGTTCATTGCGTATTTGGACGAGCATGGTCTCTTTAGCTTCGAGGTCTACACCTGGGCAGTACTGTTAGACTTGACGTGGGA